>NC_056737.1:898645546-898715546 GCF_019279795.1 Protopterus annectens
TATATATATATAGACAGCAATATATAAATATATACATGTATGCATACATATACAGATATATCTGTATATAGTAATGTATATATATATATATATATATATATATATATATATCTGTAAATATACACATGTATATAGCTAGGATATGATACAGCTGTTGCGAATTACATATGTTCACAGGCTGTGCATATGGGGGTGAGGGGTCTAATCAATAAACGTGTAACACGTAGCATCAACCCCCCCCCCCCCAGCTAGACTGGTGAGACACACAGACACACAATAAAAGTAAACACACCACTGCTTCCCAGACCAAAGTCAGGATACTACCAGTGGGAGAGACCTGCCAGGTCTAATCTTGAAACAAAGACATCAATGTCCCTTGTGGGAAACCCCAAAAATGACTGATCATTGGAATCAGTTCCTGTCATGAGTCATCAAACCAGGCTGCAGACATAGATGGACCAGTAAGTTGTGTAAGCCTGATAACCCATGGGTCGAAACGATGTACAGCATGGGTCCCGACACGTGGAGAGTGGGTAGTGTGTAGTAGTGTGGTTAGACTCCACCTGCACCCACAGTAAGGATGAGTGCTGTAGAAGAGGGGCAGGTGGGGGAACTACGGTATGCAATTATGGACCTAGGCATGCAGGTGTTGGTTGGTTCAGTCTTATTAGCACCGCCCCGGGGATGTCAGTAATATTCCAAAATGGGCAGAGCTTATGCCCATACCTCTCAACCCCTAAGAGCAAATCCGCTTGACAGGACATAAACCGTTGGGGTAACAAATAGGGACCATACCTCTCAACTGTCCCTGATTTCCAGGGACGTCCCTAATTTTGACTCAAATTCGAGCTCTGTCCCTCTTAATCCCTCCTAAAACTAGTGAATTTTGGAGGAAAGGTGGTGAATTACATGTAATTGCTAATGACAATAATTACGAGTTAAAAACTTCTTTGTACCTCAGAAAATGTGTAT
Organism: Protopterus annectens; assembly: GCF_019279795.1. Taxonomy (NCBI): domain Eukaryota; kingdom Metazoa; phylum Chordata; order Ceratodontiformes; family Protopteridae; genus Protopterus; species Protopterus annectens. Next base: position 898,646,519 of record NC_056737.1, read on the forward strand.
TAATTCATATGCTCTGAGTCTGTCAATGTTTCAAGTTAATAGCACTAATATTTTAAATGTGTCCCTGATTGTCCCTGATGTTGTCATGACTTGTCCCTGATTCAGTTGATATTTGTCCCCAATCATTTGAGAGGTCTGGTAGGGGCAGAAAGTACATATTCCACTTACAACCTTGGAAAGATGATAGAATAATAGGTATGCAGTAGCATGACTCGGCTGAAGGATGTGGGTTCCAAAACCCAATTACCTGTCTGTATTTAATGGTGTCATTTCCCAGGTATTAGCCAGACAGGTGCAGATTGTAAGAGGAACACATCAATAGTATGAAGCAAACTCTGGACAGGCCGCGGATTCTGTACAGTCGACCGGCATGCTTATGCCAAATAGGCAGCCATTCCCGATACTGTAGGCATGTAATCCGATGTAATAGGCATCACAAGATAATATCATAGTCCTCACCCCCTCCCAGAGGTGTGTGTGTCAGATGCAAACACCAAATGAAGTGCATTGGCAAGTGCAGGAGCAAGCGGGTGTAAGCCTGTTTAGGTGCCGGTATGCGAGTATCACACTGGTGAAGCAATGTAGAGGATAACTGAGTGTAATAAACTGTAACCAGAGGTTAGCATTGCTTAGCTTAGTGCAAACCTGTGCACACCTGCTCACAACTGCTTTAAAGTGCCTTAATCACTCTGTACCCAACAGCTCATGTTCTGGCCAGCAACAAAATAACCAGCCTCTGCAAGGCTAGAACGCAGGACCCTGTACATCACAGTCATAGTAGTAAACCACTACACCATAATAGCAATACATATAAAGGAGGTATCAGCAAGCTAATCCTCACAACAGGGAAACAAATCAAATATGTGAAATGAATCTATGTACAGTGTAATGTTCTATAACCTGCCACAGACCATGAATATGTGAATTGGAGTACTGCAGTAAACATAGAGTTGAGGTGTCACTGTAATAAAGTTCTGAAGTCCCCAGGACCCCATACAGTGTATGTACACATGAATGGTGGATACCAGACACATACATAGCCTGTAATGAGTAAGACATTGTTGACAAAAGTCAAATATAATGCTAGATAACCAATAAGCAGTGCTAACTTATGTACAGCCCAACTAAGTAATTGTAAGAGTGTGTAGGGAAGCCAATACAATATGCCCACAGGTACACCTCTTTAAGCAGTGCCAACCTGAAGTAAGTAGGTGTGCCCATAGCTGCCTTTTCAAAATTGGCCAATTACGGAAAAGTGCAGGAATCTGGCCCTACTTAAACCGAAGAGGCAGGAATACAGCTCATAACTGGTTGTAGCATCCCCCTGCAGGCAGAATGGCTGGAATGGGAGAAGGCACTCACTTTAGAGAGCAGCGCTGGGGATCCAGGAGTCCAAATTCATGGTATAGCTCCCGGTAAAGCACCATAACAGGAGACTATTGCAGGGCCAGTACCAGGGCTCACAGTACAAAATGGAGGCCTGGGACAGTCTCGCCCGTGACCTCACTAGTGCCACAGGTATCCCCCAGACTGGTGAGCAGGTCAGGCACCACCATGCAGACCTGAAGCGGAGGAGGGGGGATGTCCTGGAACAGTGAATCCAGGAAGCAAGGCAGATGCAGAATGCCCCAGAACTGAGTAAGTACTCCTTCCACTACATAGTTAATAATTGCTTAGCTTGTGTATACTATGGATAGGTATGGTTAAATATCACTGTACTTCTCTGACAGCTGCACATGAGCATGCTGCGAACCAGCAAGCCTACGATGCTAGGCTGCAAAGGATGCATCGCGAGGCAGGTTAGTAAATAGCCTGCATGTGCTGTCATAACAAATAAATGTAAGAGTCTCAGAAAGTGTTGTACCAGTATACAGAATAGTGTAATATGCTGCAAATAAAGGTGTAACCCCTGCATTGCTTCTGTTTACTCTGCAGTCATATGTTGTTGTGCTGTTGCAGTTATTAAATAGTAGTGTTGTAGTAAGCATTGTTACCCACACTGTGGTATGCAGATAAAATGTGTATGAAGTGCTGTATAACAATGTCGGAAGTGCAAATAGGTCAGTCATATTAGACTAAATACATTGCAAAGCCTCACAATAATTGCCTGATAGCATAGTGTACAGTGATCGTAACTGTAATGCTTTTGTTACACACAGCAGGGCATTGGATCCCAGGAACGCTAGTAAGTTGTATGCATAATCATTCAACACAACTGCACACAGTCTGTTAGAATGTTCAGAGAGAAAGCTGTATGCATATTTACACTTAACAACTGCACAGATTTTGCTAGAATGCTTAAATAGAGAGTGGTATGCATATTCATACCCTTCAACTGTTCCAATCTGCCCAGTATGTCCTGATAAATTAATGTGATGATCCAAGAAATGTAGGCAGCTGTTAATGACATATAACTGATAGTCAGACTTGTACATAGAGAATGTACATGCAAACATACCTGTCATCCCAGCATCTCACCCAAAGTGTATGAGAGCGGTCTGAAAACATGTTGCATTAACACCTGCATCTTATCAAGCCTGTACACAGGTCCCATACATACTAATCTACAAACATACCATTGTACAATATAATGCCATTGGGTAGTGTAATAATACAAGCAAGGGACATACCACTGCAGTGACTACGAATGTTGTGAAAACTACAAGGATTTATTAGTTGTTAATTGAACTCTCTCTCTTTCACCCCTACATTATGTACAAAAATAAGTGATTTACACAACTCATTTGGTATGTCAACACTCCTAACCTTTATTGGGACATATGTCCTATTGATTTAAAAATATTCACATCTGTTTCTATGTATGTGTCATGTTAAAATACTCCCATATTGGTGGCCTGTTGCCATCAATGAAACCTGCATGTTGTTGTAATGGTCACTGTTTACCCATATATGCATATGTTCTGCCTGCTCTGCAACAATTTATATCTGGTGCCCTGGGTAATGGGAATACCTATGCATGTTGTTATAACTAGTTGTGAATGCTGTTGACTATTACTAACCCATATCTGCCTTAAACTTGCTACAACATAGCTCATATGGGAAGGCCGGTCCCAGTGGACCCACCTGTCCCACCTCAGCTGGCCATGGCACCGAGCACCAGCACATCCGGGGCCCAGCCTGGGACCTCCTTGTCCATTGGCCCTGCACCTCCTTTGGTTGGAACCACTGCAGGGGATGGGGCTCGGCCCCCATGGGAGTGAGTGCGGACAGGAACCTGTCACCCATGGTACGGTCTGGGCCATGGTGCATAGGGAGCTCGACAGGGAGATTCGAGACCACCTATGCCAGCTTGAGAGCTGAGTGGCGCAACTAGAGGGTGAGCCTGCCCCTCCTACCCAGCCCCCAGCACAGCCACTTTCTGGGCTGTGAAGGTGCAGTCGTGACAGCCCATGGGTGGGGACCTCAGTCTCACTGTATCCATTTGTGAGCTCATGGGCTTGCGACTTCCAAACACCCCTCCCCGTCCAAAGTGCCCCCGCCAACATGTGTCAAATACTGCTCCTGTATGTGTCTTGTTTGTCTTGTCTGTCATCCTACCCAACCTATCTTCCCTGATCATACCTACTCTCCTTCCCCAAAATCCCACTCTCACCTAAACATAAAAGAAAAAAGGGCAATCTGTTCCCGCAAAAAAAGCACGCCCCATACATAGCTGCCCATTTCGCACACGTGTCCACTGGACACATGTAAACATTTCTAATTGGCATCACAACATACTATTGTTGTCCTCACTCCTCTCTCAGGGATGTGAGTGTCCAAATGTACCGCCAAATTTATTGCATATGCACAGCCATTGCTGTAGAAGAAATGGACAGCTATGGACCTTCCCTACACCCTTCCTGCACATCCCTAGCTATTTTCCCTACTGTCTTTCCCTCTTTGTGCCCCTTTTTCACCACTTTCCTATCAACCCTTTTTTTCCTGTCTTTTAAAGAAAGTAGCACGGGGGTAAGTGGGAGTAAGCACTTTTAAGCAGCAGTGAGTAGGTTTCAGCCTGTTTGCGGGGGTAAACACTGCCTACACAAGTTAAGCAATCAAGAAGGTAACTGAGTGTAAGGAACTGTAACCACTCCTTACCATTGCACATACCTGCGCACAACCACTCACAACTGCTTAAAAGTGCCTGAATCACTCCATATCCAATGGCCCTTGTTCTGCCGAGCAACAAAATAAAGGGCCACTGCAAGGCTCAAAACCAGGACCCCAAACACCACAGCCAATGTGATTTACCACTAAGCCATTGCAGATATACAAACATTGGATGTTATCACAAACATATCATCCAGCACAGTCATTCAACAGTATAGGAAATGTATTCAATCATGTACATGTATGTGTGTGTGTTTATGTCCAGATATATATATATATATATATATATATATATATATATATATATATATATATATATATATATCTATATATATATATATATATCTATATATATATATATATATATATATATATATATATATATATATATATATATCTCAAGAACATCCCATGTGACAACAAAGCATTACAAAAGAATGAAAAGGGAAACACCAGCAACAACTCCTGTATTATGTAGTGGTGTTGTCCTATGTAATATCAAGACTCCCTCAGACAGACGTGTCATTAATTCATGCAAACATTTATACATTGGCCAAATACATTACTCTGTGCATTTTATTTACATTAACAAAACAGTTCCTGTCCAATCATTATGTGAGAACAGTACTCTTGCAAGGTGCTGTGTGTGACATCATCATCATGAAAAAGGTAAATGGGGTAACCACGGAGGGACCAGTAGTGTCGAGTGTACAATGGGGTCATCTGCATCACGTGTACCTGGAACCTTTAGTAGTCATGTGAATACCAGGATTGTGTGCCTGAGAGAAAGGGGTGAAGACAACAGTAGTACGTTGTGATGCAAATTAAAAAGGTTACATGTGTCCAGTGGACACGTGTGTGAAATGGACAGCTATGTATGGGGCAATTGTTGTTCTGGGAACAGATTGGCCTTTTGTTTCCATTTTCATAAGGTGAGAGTGGGATGTTCGGGAAGGAGAGTAGGTATGCTTGTGGAGGATAGGTTGGGTAGGATGACAGACAAGACAGACAAGACAGCATATAGCAGTGGTATATGACACATGTGGGGGGATACACCTTGGACGGGGAGTGGTGTTCGGCAGTCACAAGCCCATGAGCCCCCAGATGTAAACAGTGGGACGGAGGTCTCCACCCATGGCCAGCCACCACTGCACCTTCACAGGTGCAAAGGTGGCTGTGCTGGGGGCTGTCTAGGAGGGGCAGGCTCACCCTCTAAATGTGACACTCTGCCCTCGAGCTGGCATATCTGGCCTCAAAACCCCTTATTGAGCCCCCTACGCACCACGTCTGGGACTGTACGATGGCTGACAAGTTCCTTCCTGGACCTGCTCCCAGGGGGCACAAGCTCCATCCTCAGTGGCGGTTCCACCGGAAGGTTGTGCAGAGCCAACAGAGGTGGAAGCCCAAGGTTGGGCCCCAGACATGCTGGCCAGTTGAAGTGGGACAGGAGGTTCCACCGGGACCTCCAATCCCATACAGCCTATGGTGTTGCAGTTTTAACACAGATATGGCTTAGTAATAGTCAACAGTATTCAGGATTACTTATAACAGCATGTGTAGATATGACCATCAACCCAACACAACAGATGTCATACATTTGCAGAGGGAGCACAGCACATGCATATATACTGCATGACATCTGTACAAAGCGTAGAAGACTTGTGACTGCAGCTATGAACAGTGGCCCATTATTGGCATGTCACTGTGAGAACCTCAGACAGTGACTGTCATACCAATGTTTCATGTGACATATGTCCAATCAGGGATGCGATGGCAGTAACTCTCATCACTATCACCATGTACTGACTGCAATCCTCACACTATGCTTCTGCAGTTCACAGATGTGTGTTCAGTGAGTAACACAAAAAAAAAAAAATGATTCCACACACTGACCAGTCCACAGATGGCCCTACAGATGGGGGTTTCCTCACAAACAGAGCACTGTCTTGTCAGTTTTAAAACATGCAGACTAGCCATTACCACACACAACCTGTTAAACTGGCAGTAGTCTCAATGAAGCATAGCTACACTTACATGCTGTAGTCATGTCTGGCACATCACCCTCCTGCCTTTAGGCTGTTTTCCACTGTCTATGTTGTTTGAGGAATATCCAGATATAATCAGTGATGCTGTTTACCAAACACCAGATCCAGGTTCCACTCACAGCGACTGTCATGGGCAAACACCAACATGATGTTCCTAGATATTGTACTGTGTTTCCATGTGATTGGCTATGGGAATGTCACCACAGCTGTTCCACATGCAATCAGCTAGAGGAAGACTGCAATAGGTGCAGCGGCCATCACCTGATCATGACCATCACGTACAAAACACAAGCTGCTGCTGAGCAGGTGTACAACTCCACATCCACCAGTGAGTACGTGGGAGGGACAGACAGAGGCAAAATACATCAGAGAAGGGCTTGGAGACTAAAACCTAAACATCATCTGTCACACACCTACCAGTACATGGGTTCAAACCCCTGACCGACTAGCCATTACTATTACAAGTGCATGCAGTTACTCCATGTGCCACATAGCTGACATGTTGGTGTGCTGTAAGAACATATATGTGTGCTGGTGAATGACATCTGCAACAGAGATATAGTAGACATACATTAGGTATAGCACACATGGCTGTCCACATGAACAGATGTCATTGTCAACACAACCACACTCTCTAAGGGACTCAGACACATTGCCACACTTTGCCAGGCTCACAAATACACTTCCTAATATTAGTTTGCCACACTGCAGTAATGCACAGGTATTACATGCAGTGAGCTATGGCATGTGACCGTGTCTGACATCAGTCAGTATGCCAATGGGAGTTATACTGGGTGTGACTGTGGTTGGGAACATCATACCCCACATGCAGACACAAAGTGCCAGTAATGACATGCATGTGTGCATTGCTTTATGGGCGTGTAGTGGTTGGCTGTGCAAGATGGCTGTACAAGTCTGGGAGAGTGGTAATCCTGGGTATTGCATGAACTGTCCTGTCATCCTGGTTACCATTGTGTGTGGCCATTGCTTTGCAATGCATGCCATGTCTGTGTTTGACAGTCCTTGACATAGATATTGCCTGGGATGTGCACGTCCCACAATAATCTACAGTGATATGTGCAAGTGTACTTAGTTTGCCTGGCACATGTTGTGTACACATACTGTTATCAACAGATGTGCCAATACTGGCCTGGTGTGGCAGGACCTTCTAATAGACAGCAGGTTGACCCTGCACCTGCATTGATAGCATGATACAGGTATTCCCTGGTGTCAGTGGCATATGTCCATCCAGGGCATGTGTGTAAGGCATTGTATGTCCTTTGTGGATCACATTCGATGGCACCATACATGTTGCAGACATGCAGTGGGGAACATAGTGAAGGTGCAATGTCCAAAAGTATGTGCCTATTGTACTGATGGACAGGGTGCCATGACCTCTGCAGCCCACTGCAATCACACCGTGCCTACTATCTGTCAACAATGTGCAGGGTACTAGCAACATAGCGGGATATTCTAGGCAAGTGTGTTTGTGTATGACACATGGGTTCAGACTGTATTCCGGGTAATAGTAGGGTTGCATACTTTGTTCACCAGGCCTTTTGCCAGATGTAGGGGTATGGCTTGCCAACCCAGTCCCTTGGCTGATTGACATCTGTACTCCTGATGAGGAGGACATTGTGACATATAATATGGCCACTATATAGGAAAACTACAAAAAAACACTCCCCCAACATGTCCAGTGGTTAGACATTCACAGCCACTTCCACATAGGCTCTAACTGTCAAACACACACACCTACCATGGCTTGGAATAGAACTCTTACCTAACTAATTTATCACATTACAGTATTATGTAGTTACAGCATGCGCTATGGGGGTTAAAGTAGTCCCAGAGGTGTATTTCTAGGTGGGTGACATCAGCAGGATTGCCAAAGGTGAATATGTGAATTGTAAGGAGTGTACATTGCATTGTTTCTTTCTCAGGCAGACAGACACACACAGTTGGCCCGTCTGGGATTAGAACACCTACCAAACTAGTTTATCACACTATAGTATTACACAGTTACAGCATGCGCAACAGCGATTATTGGGTTATAGCCGTCCCAGAGGTGTATTCCTAGGTGTGTGACATCAGCAGGATTGCCAAAGAAGGGCATTTCAAGTGCACTGCGAGTTGTACATATCTTTTACTTGTGTGTACCTGCTGCTTACTGTCACGAAAACACATTTACACCCACTTACAACTGCGTAAAAGTGTCTTATTCAGTATTAATTGACATTATCAACAAGCCTTGCAGGTCTTGAACCCTGGACCATGTACATCAAGGTCACTGGACTTCCCACTAAGCCATCTGGGTTGTATACATGTTTGATGGATTTTATAACACACATCTTACTACAGGTATTCCACAGTACTGAAAACAAATGGGACAGTCACTTTGTGTACATATGTACAGTACCCTTGAATGCACTGTACTGTGTGAAAAACATAGTTATGTCTACATCTGTACAACTGTCATAACTAAATATATATATGCACCTACAGGATGTGTACACACACACGTGTATGTATATATATATATATATATATATATATATATATATATATATATATATATATACACACATATACACAGACACCGCTATAGCTATATATATATATATATATATATATATATATATATTAATACACACACATGTCTGAACACCCTTTGAGACACAGAAGGGTTACGAGGGAACTGACGTGTACACAAAACAGAGGCATCTCTTGTTTTATAACTTTTAAATCTTAATCAGTTCACCAGAGAAAAGATGGTTATTGTGTATGTGGAGTTTGGGGTGGGGAATGATGGCTAAGGTAATCTACCCTGGGGATTGTGTAGTTTGGGTGGGGGAATGATGGGTATGGACTTACACCCCAGTGACCACATTTGTGTCTCTGCTCGACAGTGGCACAGGAAAATAACATACCCAACTGTAATTGTTCTTGACTGTCTATTCTTTTCTATTCCTAACTATGTAATACTTTGTAGACTCCACTCACCACAGATGACTACCATAGTGTGCAGCATGTTAAATGACATTACACATGTATATGCTTGGCTACAGGGTAGTCACACACACAGACACACACTCTTACCAGTATTGTGCATACATGTCTTGCCTATGTAAACGTAACTAGTAGAGTGGTATGCAGTTGGGGTATGTGCCACAGAATCCATACAATTACACTTACTCTGGTTTCACTTCTGAGCTGGGTGACATCACAGGACTGATTAATTGCAGTGGGGAGGGGGGAAAGAGAGGTTTAGCAGTTAACAAGGATAAAGGCCAATGCAAAAGGTGGTATCTTTTTGGAATGCAGTACAACCACACTCAGCCATTTGCTGACACACACACACACACAGTTGCCAGTGGTGGGATCAGAACTCCTGCCTATTTACAGATCACTATTATAGCACTACGCAGTTAAGAGATGCACCACAGAGATTACACAATTCAAGACAGTCAGAATGCCCTTCTAAGATTGAGGACAACATGGATACTGACAGTCAAGATGTACATAGCTGTAAAACTGTGTGTTTAAAGTAGGAGTCCATTACAACCTGTATGCACAAAGAAGACACATCGTCTGCAGGTAAGACATAGGTAGGCCTGAGAACTATAGATGTAGCACAACAAGTATGCCCATCTGTGGAATGGACAACTACTATCACAATACAGGGTTATAGTGGTCATGCTCATACACATAGAATCACAGAACTTGTTTGGATGCATTGACTCTAATTACACAAGGTGACAGTGGGCATGCTCATACACTTAGTAGCACAGAGCCGTTTGGGATGCACTATGACTACAACTACACAAGGTTATACTAGGCATGCTTATACACTTAGAAACAAAGGGCTTGTTTGGATGCACTGACTCAAATTAAACAATATGGCAGTGGGTACACTCATACACATAGTAGCACAGGGCTGTTTGGGATGCACTTTGATTCTAACCACAGAAGGCCACAGTGTGCATGCTCATACACTTACATGTGCAGAACACATTGTAATGGACTCCTACTGTAAACACACAGGTTTGCAGCTATGTACATCTTACCTGTCAGTATATATGCACATCCTACAGGTTTATTACCAGGTACCTGTATGTGGTCCGTAAATGATATATCTGTGTCTGTGCTGTGTGATACACATGCATACATGTACATGATGTACTGACATATATATATATGTTAAGTATACACAATTATGCATGTGTGGAAGTGACAGACAACAGGTTAACTGGGACACACAGGTGGATGCTACCTATAGCATGTGTCACACACCTTGCTGCCCTGAAAGACATACATTGATGGCAGGTTGTGGTCAGTAGCATTGTACTTGGAACAGTGGCATGTGCAAGTATAATATGTGAGCCACATTGTGTAATGGTAATGAGGTGCAGGTGTCAAGATGACCTCTCCTGGCTGTGTTAGTAGTTGTCATTATTAGCAGGACTGCTGCACTAAATATATCTGACATTGGTCATATACACAACGTCTGCTGCTGTCTGTCACCTTAGATGTGGCATTTGATACCAAGCACATTACTGCCACTCGCAGTGATGTCATGGTATGAGTGGCAACTGCTTGACCAAAACAATGAGCCAATGTCCTGCTTTAGTTATGAGGTTGTCCAGTGTCTGTCATTCCGGGCTGTCATGACTGAACGACAAGCCTTCGACACAGAGCACATGCATCCATGTTTCAAGTGAGTGTGAATAATACCTAGGTCACATTTACCCATATAGTCGCATTCCAAGGCAAAAGTCCTACACACAGAAGTAACACTCTGACACCTACAAGACAATTGCATTGGATGCTTATGCTAACCAGTGCTAGATGTGTGGCTTTTGTAATCCATTTGCTCAATGTAGAACCTACAATGGGGAATACTGACATCTGTGCAGCGAGGAACACCTGGCTGAAGGGTCTGTAGTGCACAATTGCACTACCATCATATAACTCAGATCCAGACATGTGGGCCATAATACTGGTATGGACCATTGCAGGTGGTGGTGGTGTTCACATATTCATAAAGGCTACTCACATGTAAAGACCACTACTCTGACATAACTCATCACAGATAAGTCAGGTACAGGTGACAGTGGCAAACACTGTATTCTAGGTTGTATCCTCATATACATCCATCACCTTGTCCTCAGACTACCAACACACAGCCATATGTGGTATGACATAGTATGGTAGACCACCAGATAGCCTTAGATTAGTGGACTGTACCTAGGCCTACATCAACTTTGCAAAGTACCCATTTACTGACACAGTTGCATAATGTGTTATGCGATGCAATAATACCACTGTTTGTAACCAGGTCAGTTGTACACATATCAGGGTCCCTCGGATGTTGTCAGCATTAACATAGTCGACTGTTGCTGCACGCCAGTAAACAACACCCTCTTGGTTGTAAATGACCTAACTGTACCTGCCCTGGATATGTACATCCCACACTCATACAACATAAATTAAATTACCATAGCTGTTATTATCCTTTTTACATACAGGTGGCTACATTCATTACACACATGCACATGGCAGATAGCATGCTAACAGTAAATAAGGTTTGATATATATGTTAACAGAGGTAATATTCCCTCTCTACTGGTCACCCATGGCACCTATCATATCATACAACAACCCATGTGGCATGTATGTCATTAGACATGTCCACCTAATGCAATGACTACAAACATATCCAAAAAACAGGATCATAGGACCTACACACAGCCTGTATTGACAGACTCAGTGAAATCCAACTTTGCTCTGTATGTTCCTGAGTAGTTGCAGGTGATATGTCCATGACATGTACAGCCATGTGTGCCCACAGCTCCTACATATACCCCATGTCAACAATTGCAAGCCATGCATGCTGTGTGCTGTCTGGACATTAGCCTTATTAACACAATAGCCAGAATGTGCTGGGGAGAGATGTTTACAAACCACAGACCTAGCACATGCTTGAATGAGTGTACTGTCTAGCTCTAATAGAGCACATTGCTGGCACTCTTCCAGTAAACGGGAGGTGTGTGTGGCAAATATGATGTACTCACTGTTGACCATTACAGTGCCCTGGCTTCATCATGGAACTGTCAAGTAACAGTTTGTAGGATCATGACATGGAATAATGCTGTGTGTGTCTTGCTAATATGTGCTGTTGTCATATATGTACATTTGGCTACTCAGTGAAGAAGGTTGTGTGTCCTACCAGTACATGAATACAACATCCATTATGGTGTAATGCTCGGCTTGGTTTCACACATGGCATAGGGAAGGTGTGGAATGTATCCTCTTGACCTGCTAGTCCACTTGCTGATGTAGACTGCATATGTGTACATGTATTGATGTGTGTTTAGATTCCATGCATGTGCAGTGTCTGATGTTTGAAGGTGATTGTTGTCTTATTACATCATGCTGTTGCAATGCAGCCTCAACATTGCCAACTGTATATGGTGATGTTTGGACATGACTACTAAGTGGTGGGGCTACTTTGCAGATGAATGATTACTGAGGACAGCTCACAAGTGTGTTACAACCATTCCTACAATAACCTGTGTAACTGCTTAGCTCTGGTTTTGTTAATTGAAGTGGAAGACAGACAATGTAGAATGCAGTAAGGGTGACACTGAAGGCAAACCACTTGACACCTGTAACAGTATCACCTCCCTGTGCATGTATTGTGCATATATCAGCACAGTTGGCAAAGGAAAGAGTCAGTACACTTTGTAGCGCATGTAATAGTGCTGATACCTATCATGGGATAGGCAGGTGTTTGATTCACAGTACTGGCACATATGGGTGTGTGTGTGTCCATATATGTCACATATGGTGGGGAATACATCCCACATGTTTTTCACTCTCCAGAACAGTGTTGTTGACATCAGTACAGAATGAAGTGTAGAAAGAAAGGCATAGGCAGGTGGTTGAACCTCACACATGTCAAGTGTCTGTATGTGTGTGACATAGGTGTATATCTTTGTGAATGCCACAGTGTGTGTGTGTGTATGTGTGTGTGTGTGTGTGTGTGTGTGTGTGTGTGTGTGTGTGTGTGTGTGTGTGTGTGTGTGTGTGTGTGTGTGTGTGTGTGTGTGTGTGTGTGTGTGTGTGTGTGTGTGTGTGTGTGTGTGTGTGTGTATGTATGGCTGTCCGGTCCCTGGAGTGAGACTGTATTTTACCATAGTGAAATGTTAATACCCCCTCCCCCCATCCACTCAATGCAATCTAGTATCCCTGTTGATATCATCAATCTTAGACGTGTATTCTAACCGCCTGTTGACATGTATACTCTGGGGTGTGGCTTGTTGTTACATAGCCTACTGATGAACCCCTCTCCCCACATACACTCACTGCACTGTAGTATCCCTGTCGATGTCCTCGATCTTAGGCCATTCCGACTACCTGTACATGTGTAATCTCTGTGGCCCATCTTGTAATTGCATAGTACTATAATGATGATTTGCACATTGGCAGGAGTTCTCATCACAACACAGGCAACGGTGTGTGTATGTTACTGTGTCTGTGAATCCCTGAGTGTGTGGGTGCGTCTGTGGTTGCATCCTGTCATGGGAGCAGGTATTACTGCTTCCCAATGAGAAGCCACTATTTCCACTGGCCTTTATTCTTGTCATCCACTATACCACTCTTTTACCTCCTCCCCGCTCCAGGTAACTATACCTGTGATTTCACCTGCTTGTAGCTGACCGCTCTGAACACAATAGCTTACTATACAGCTATCATGCTCTTGGATCATTAGAACAGTAAACATAATTGAAACATGGGACATTATAACTATGATGTGGAAGCTACAAAGTGCATGCAGGTATTGTCATACAGACCTGTGAGAAGTCAACATGTACATATGGGACACTAACTGCAAACACTGACATCCCCCGGCACATACAATTACACCTGAAAGAGGAAGGCAGAACATCAAGATCAACATGCTGCTACTGTTGTTACACATGATATATACTGTCAAATGTACAAAATGCATTCTAAAACTGTAATACATGGTATGTCTGCTGCCAGTCAACACTACAATATTAATCTACAATTTTCTTCATAGTATGTTCACCCTGTGCATCAGACCATATAAGCATTTCCCTGCACTGATGGTGTGGATGACAGGGATGTGGCACAGGCATCATCATATGCACAGGGTGATAATGTTTTCCAGAGGCCTAGGCTGCACCATTGGATGGCATCATGTGTGTAGGTTAGGGCCTTTGATAGCATTGGGCATGTGTGGATGTTATGCGTGTGTGTGTTGAGGTGCCCTACATTTGTTTCTGGTGTCTGTGTGTATGTATACACACGGGTTTCACATGTGGCTGGCCTACACAGGGGTATTATTGACAGCTGCAGACTGTACAGGGCAAGGTTTCACAGTTCACGGTGTCTGGCCATGGCCATGTGACCTGTGCCTGCCAGGGGTTGCACGGGCACTACCAGACAGAGGTTCAGATTGTGTACTGTCTGATGACACATGTCCACTGGAACTGTGCACATGTTGGGACCATCCAGGACCACATGCATGTGGCCTACTGTGTCCTGGTGTGGGCAGCACAGCACCAGCTGCACTGCTGCTGCTACCGCCACTATGGGAGTGGGCATGTGCAGTAGCATGCTCATGTAGACCTTCAACAGGTGATGTAGCTGACCTATGTCTATGTGCCTGACACCTCTCTCCCACCAGATGTTCCAACACAGACATTCCATGCTCGAGGATTGACATGCCATGGTCAAGGACTCACACCATGTCACCCAATTGTCTATGCAAAACATCTGCAAGATGATGGTGAGCATTTGCAATTGCCTGGATGTTGTCAGTTAATGAATAGACAGCAGACCTCTGAAGCCTCAGAACTTCTCTGTTGGCCATTCAGCATGTGCCTGTGCCTCCATTACAGCCTGAAACATGCGTCTGGTAACTCCAGCTGATGTACTTTGTCTTGCTGGGGCATGTTGGCCAGTGGTCCTCCTACAAGCAGCACTGGGCACATGCCTGTGTGGGACATCACCAGTCAGTTGGCTGGGATCATGGTGTGCAGGCACACCTTCCATAGTCTCCACACTTCCCTGTTCCATGCTACCACCCACCAACTGTCCTTCCTCTATGAACAGTGGTGATGGGGTATGTGTAGGCAGTAGAACTGTGTGCAAGGATGAGGGGGATAGAGGTGGAATGTCAACCAATGGCACAGATTCAGCCCCTGAAAACCCTGTCTGTGCCTCAATCATACTTTCTTCATCACTGATAGAGTCTGTGGGGACACTAACATCAGGTGGACCACAGGAGGGCAACGCACATACATCAACACCTGTGAGGGGCAGACAAGAACTGTACATTACAAGTTATACAGCACAGACACACAGACACATGCTATGGCACCCAACGGCATGCAACATGCAGGTGATATGGCAGATGGCATTCAGCTTAGACAATTATAGTGGTAGGTATCATTCATCTCTGAGTTGCACTCAACACACAACAGCATGCATGTGCTATAGCAGATGGCATGCAGCTTACACAATTATAGTGATAGTTAGCATACATACCTGTATTGCACCATTTGTGTTAGTAGCTTATGCCCCATACCTGCAACACATTGCATGCATTATGCACCATTGCACCGCACTGCCATCTTGTGTGCAACATACCCCACATGTTAACAGACCATTGCTGACCTTTGTACATCTGCCACTGATGCTTTGTGTTGGCCACTGCCCCTATGTGTGAGTACATGAGAAGAAGGGTATGTTAACTGAATACTATATTTGCCTGAGCCCTAGCTTGCATATCTCCCCAAAAGCAGTGCATGTCAGTTCAACATTATTCCACCTACCCCTGAGCTGAGTCTACAGACATTGTGCATGTGGCTGTAGACACGTTTGACATGGCTGTCCCTACTTTGCAATGGTGCCAAAGACTAGCACAGGTTTTTTGATGTGTGGCATATGACCTTGCCAGTCAGATGTAATATGACATGTCTTCTGCTGATGTGTTGAATGACATACATACATGTGTAACACAATGGTGTCCTTTCCAATATACAGTACGGTAATGGGGTGCCAATGCAGGGATGTGTTATACTAACATGGGCCTTCAGCTGAAGCAATGTTGTCTTTCTGCCCTACAAATATGCAGTGACATACTGCACATTGAGCTGATGTGCATAGCCATTGCAGGGCATCATGAGGCTTTATTATTGCTATACTGTGTGAGTTACTGACACAGTTCATAGCCATGACTGTGTTCACATACAATACATATCTAAGGTGGAATGTGACCCACGTTCACTGAGGTGTATACACACTAAGTCCCAATGTGGAATGTGTGACACAGGTCACAGAAGGGTATACAGATGACACCCCTGCACATCTGCAACCATATTACTGATGCCTGGCAACTATGTCCACACATGGCTAACTTAGCAGTACTCTATGTCCCACATGCTATCTGTGTACCTAACACACATGAGGAGCAGGCATGACAGTGATGTCTGACACCAGCAAGGTGAATGTACTGTATATGTGTCCAGATGTGGTTGTATGTGTATGTTGTGCAACACATGCATGTATTTGGATACTGTATAGGGGAATGCTTTCATGTCATGACACACTCAAGATGTTCAAGACATGTTATGTGGTGGTTTGATGTCATGCCTACACAAGCTGTGCACAGGCCTGTATGATGTTTAGTGTTTCACATCTGCAATATCACCATTACACAAAGACCATAGTTGTACTGTGTCAAGCCAATCTACAACAGGGTGTACACACATGTACATCACTTCTACTGTGTGTGTTGCTTCATGTCTCTGGCCATCCTCCATGGCCATGTGTACACATGTTTTGTCCAATAGTTGTGATGGTCATCTATTTCACATGTCAGTGTTATCCTATATGGCATACACCCATAGATGTCATATTCTCCACTGAGGAGAGGGTTATGCAGACAAAGGGTGATGTGTTTTGGATGTGAGATCTCATGTTTTGCAGGATAGTTGGGAAGTGTTGAAGTCAGCCCACTACATGTCATGGACATGTCAGATAGCACATGACATTGTGTGACATTCATAGCAAGGGTATAATCCACAAGGCTGTATCCTGTGTGCTGGTCATACACTAGCTCCAACACATTTAGAGTGTGTGCACACATATGCTCTCTGTACAGTACTGTTTGTATTCCCAACATGTGTAATGCTGATCTGTTGTACCTGTCTCTACAATGAACCATACCTCCACCATTGTGTTCACAGCTGTCCACACATCTGGCAATGACAGTTTGTAAGGTTTAGTGTAGGTGTTTCATATAGTCTTCAATTGTTTCACATGGGTAACCACTGTGATGCATTGCAGGTCTGACCAGTTTATATTAACAGAACCACCATACATTATGTGTATGTGTGTTATGGCAGATAGCATGCAATTAATATGATCTGTGCATTATCAATCCTGGTAAATAATAACAATCTCACCTGACACAGGCTGCTGTCGCTGCAAAATGCCAGAGGTACCTAAACAGGAGTGTCACAGCAGTAAGATCATTATCAACACGTGTGTGATAGCTACAGGGTACAATGTCCATGTTAGCACATAAGACAGTACAATACACTATACTATGGAGTATGCACATCTGTGCATACATAGAGTAGCAGACTATAGTATGTGGCATGTGTGCATACATGCCTTGCATATGATGTCACATTACATCTTGTACAGTAACACATGTAACTATGTGAAATATAGTTATGTTATATGTACAGTACTGACTTACCAGGCAACTCCAGGCTCAGTGGTTGAGAGACACCCACCTCCACAATACCAGCTAAAGCTTGTAGGTGGAGGTCTGCAGGTGTCCCCAGGTTGGCCAGTAGCTCCTCGGTACATGGAGTGGGGGTTTGGTGAGTGGCCCCCGACCAGTTACACCTTGTTCCCTGGCAATTGCATTAGCACGCTGTTTCATCCATCTTATGAGGTTGGTGCAGTGCCGGCGCACCTGCTGATAAGTGCGATTGTGGCAGCCATCATCATTTACCCTCCTGCGGAGTTTCTCCCACAGGGCATCCTGCTGCTGTGTATCCTGTGGCACATGGCTGAAGAGTATTACATGGTTGTCGAGGAGGTATGGGATGAGGACCTCATCCTCCAAGCAGGTGTATGCTAGCAGCCTGCCACGCAACATACCTGGAAGACATAATGATGGAGACAGGTCACAGTATCTCACAGAGAAATACAGAAGTACAGCTGAACATACATGTGTATCACATTTATTAAGATTACAAATAAGTCTTTGCAAATCTACATGACACTAACATCACTGACATGCTTAACTCACACACATTTGACACTTACTAGTGATGTGATGTTATCACCATATATGTGTGTGTCAAGTGATGACATTGCTCATACTCCATGTGGATGTTGTCTTGATGTGGGCATATCTATTTGCCTGTACGGGTGTCTTTACCTATCAGCACATGCCTGGATGTGTTCACATTAATGCAATAGACCTTAATGCTGTGTATATGTCACATATATAGTCATACACAGCCTTAAGGGACATGACCTGTAACCCTGCAGACTTGCTAACAGAATGTTTTACATGTATGTGTTTTGCCATATACATCTACATGGCACTGTACAGCTGTGTAGCATCCTGCCATGTATTACCTGTGTTGCACATATGAAATACATGGGACAGTAGCTAGCCTGATGGTATTTGCAAGGTTGGATATCAACTATATCATGTATGGTCATAGTGAACTAGTAGGCTCTATGCCCTGGGCCATTTATGAGCCTAGGCTGAAAGGTTACCTAGCTGTAGCCAACAGACAGGTAAGTTTCAGTGGCCAGTTCAAACAGTGCCACATAACTGATCCACAAGGTTACTGATATATTTGCCATGCAGTCATCACACAATGTCACAAAGAGAGGTGATGTGCAGCTTTGCAGGACAGGGATACATAGTATGGCAGGAGAATGTAAAGTGTATGGGACAGAGATCTGTCAGGCATGTTGTGATTCTTGTACTAGAACGGTGGATGTCCATGAAGTATGTATTTATTTGGAATCAGGATGTGTTAAGTGTAGCATGTCCAACATCTCTGGGTTGGACATGGCTTTATTCAAGGTAGGCTGCATGCTACATAGTGGAGATAGGGATTGGGAAGGGCAGTGTAGGCCATCTGCACATGGGCAATAACCCTTAAAAGACATATGTGATCTATTATGGGTCACATGAGTGTTGAGTATGGCTGAACAATGATCTCTATATTCATGGATGGCACCCTGTCATGATTAGGGGTGCCACATACGACTACTTGACTGGTGTGGTGAAGTAACTATCAAAGGAAAGACTGCTGTCCAGCTGCATCCCATACACACACAGTTTCCATTATGTTGACCGCTACCTAGGTGGTAGTTCATGGGTACAGAGTTTTTAACATAGGGGATGACAATGTAATACTTATCTTGTCAGATTGTGGCCATACTTCACACACCACACATCTGACACACAAAGGCCCTTCTGTATGTTGACAGCAGCACACATTGAGTCAACTATTGCTCCTAGTTCATAGTCACTTGCAAACATCAATAGGAAGATGCCTTCTGTGTTAGTCTGTGTGGTATAGATAACAAAGAGGGGGAGTGCCAGGAATGAACCCTGTATTACTGTAGCTGGCATGTGTGTATATTAGTCAGACACCTTCTGTAATGTTAGTTCTGCCAGCAGTCCAGTTGCCAACCACTCCTGTGCCACAGGAATATACACCTACTTTACTGAGTGTAGCTGGAACACAGTATGGGTGATGGTGTTTTAAGACTTGGCAAGGTCATGATATGCTGTGTGAATCAGCCTTACTGTCATCTACATCTGTACTGACTACATCAAATAAGTTGATCATGGTTCATGGCCTTACAGACCAGACTCAGCAGGGTAGTAGTGCAGTATTTCCCATTATCAATTGTGTCTCCCCCCTTTGTGGGGTGTGATAACTGTTTCTGTGCACCATTCAGTGTGTACACAGCCTGACATGGAGCTATGATTGAACATGATGCGTATGTAGAGAGCAAATTATTCTTACATTTGTGTAGGATACACCCTGGAATGTTGACAGGTCCCATGAAAGCTGTATGTATGGCTTTAGAGAGTGCAGCTTGTACCTGCATAGTTGTTATTACAGGGGCGCTGTAGTGTACATGGATATATAAATATGTGTACCTGTTGGGGGGTGGGAGTGGGTTTAGGTTCTCCAAGACCATATTTGGATGAACAGGTGCTATTTCTGTAGGTGCAGTACTTCCTATGCCATAGTGTTGTGCAGCACGGCAGGTCTTGTTTCTGCCATTACAATTCATGACACAGCTATAGAATGCTCTGTGGTTGGGCACATTATATGTGGCTGATTAGTTTCACAGTAGCTTTGTGTGGTTTTATATGGTGTATCTGCATCTTACTGAGGCTGACCAGGGATCACCTACACTCATGTGTGTTCACTCTTGCAACAGTTACTACCTTCTGTGGTACAGTTTAAGGCAGGGTACCACCAGTTTGCCTTATTGTTTGTGTTCGGTTGAATCTTGGTTCTGTTTTAATGGCACAATCACTGCACATATGTGATTGCTTAAGGTTCATTTGTATAGGATTCAGCATTTGCACATGCATTGTCCATCTGCATGGGTGCCATGACAGTTACCACTTTGCTCTTACAAAGCATAACATTGGCTTTGGAGACTGACTATGTGTAGCATACTGTTAGCCCTGTTTGTGTGACTATTGTGATCAAGGTCACTGGGGTTGATGGAATCCAACATGCATTGAGCGCAGGTGTTGGTACATGAGGAGTCTTCCCAGTTCATAATGGAATAGTTGAGAGTAGCCATTATTATGGTTTTCTGTCTCAAACCTAATCTACCCCATTACAGCACATTATGACAGTTGGAAATTATGCGGCATGGTGGGTGATCTGTCGCAAGATGCAATTTGGATTCCACTTTAGCACAAATGTAGTTGCTCAGCATAATGCATCTGAAGTTATGCAAGTGCAACTAGCGTGAGTGGGTACATATCCTTCAGGAATATGTACACACCTGCAGCCCGTATGTTCCAATAAAGGATAATGGGCAAGAGGTTATAACATGGTCATGCAGGTGCGCTCTCCAGAGCATTGAACCATGTCTCAGCCACTGCACAGATATGTTCTCCATGTTAGGGATTGACATATGTGAGTCCATACTGTGTTTCTGACATGTATCACTGAGTAGCGAGACCCACAGTTTATTGCTTGGCTGTTGCTGAAACAGCAGTGAACTTTCACTTGAACTGTGCATGATGAAGGCACTATAGGGGAAGCATGAGCACTAGCCAGTATCCAGATTCCCAGGGGTGACAGGTGCAGGCCCTATCTGGCAAAGCATCATGGTCTGTCAACCATGTTATCCCAGGCAGACAGATACTGGATAACCTTTGAATTGCATCACTACATTAGATAATTGTGGAATACAATCCTTTTGTCCCTGTACTGCAGTATCATTTTGGCCAATGGCAGAATGCTACCCAGGTCTTGGGACATACCTGCATGGGCTACTAGACCTAACAGTTCCTACATGTGTTTCCATGCAGTCCAGGCCACTGCATCACAGGTCATGCACAACAACATGGAATATGCCAGAGTCATGTGTATAGTTCAAAAGGTGGTCTCAGTGTATTGGTATGTGGCTAATCATGGTAGACAGGCAGCTGACAGTATGTATATCCTTGTATAGCTTGGTGTGTAACATAGTGCTAGAGTTTGCATTCACAAATGAGTACTGTTGGGCATGTTTCCATCCACGTGTTCTGAGATGTGGCACAATTATGCAAACTATGTCATACAGTTTATGTATTTCATTGTCTGTCTATTCCAGCTTGGGAGGCCACATGTTTGGCCAGATACTTAGAAGTGTCTATGAATGTGCGTGATTTCTGGTAGTGTGTATGGGTGTCCTTGCTGTGTTCTGGTAAGGGTATGTGTTGGTTGTGATGATAAGATGCATGTATTAACCTACACCTCATGACTGTCCAGTCCAGTCATGGCTGTAGACTGGACTGCCTTCCAGCTGACCCCTGTAGCTGCATCCCAGACAATGTGTGGGGTGTGTTGTTAGGTGGGTTTGGCAGTGTACATGGCATAGAGATTACATTCCCTCAGGATGGCCACATACACAAAGCTGACATTAGTAAACACCAGTAGCTGACTAGTGGACATGTCTGTATGAGCATTCAGTACTACAAGTACCAAGTACTGTATTTAGTTTACTTATTGCTTATGAAGATGTTTTAGACAGTGATGCTCACATGTAAATATTTGTGTTATGGATGTGACAACACTGGCTGTTACAGAAACATTGTAGCTACCTTTAGCAGCAATCCTCCTCTGAGGAGCACATCACATCCTGATAGTTGATTACAGATGATGCAAGTGTCTACAGGTCTGTTTCCTTTTCTGGGTATATACTCACATATCCACCAGGACCATAAGCTCTGTTGGGCACAGACACCCACTCCCCAAACAGAGTCATGTATCAATACACTCTGCTGCCACTAGCATCCATGATCAGGATATAATCAGATAGTGTAAGCCATCACCTATGAAGTGGCTATTACACATGGGCAGCAGTCTCCTACACATTACACTCCTACTGCAGATGTTACACTGGAGTTAAAGATGATATGCAACCTGTTTCATTACCAGTACTGTGCACTACCTTACATACAGTATGTGCAAGCGGCTGTTAGGTTGGCAATGAGAGGTTAGGATACACAAACCTGGTAGTTCAACCAGTGTGTCTCAACTCTCAATATCCACTCTATGTAGGTGTGCACATAGCCATTTGGCCCAGCCCTGTAACAAGGGTCACTACACATTTGCATAACATGCACACATGCACAGCTGTTATTGCTTGCAAATGATACTAGAGAGGTGGATATTACATGTGTTATGTGCATGGATAGTTACCTAGCTCTACCAATTATCTTTGCTATCATGCTGCTAAACTGTCAGATAGATACAAGTGATATGTATCCTGTTATTGAGTATTGTAATTGCCAATAGACATAACTACTGTTTGCATAACATTACAGAAATGCTATGTAAAATGGAATATAGATCTGCCTAAAATACTGTACATTACAGTCATTGGCACAATATCCCACAATGCAAACCATATTTGCACAGTAAGCCCACCTTCGACATGTTCATCTTACTTATACACCCATACATATGTCTACTGTTACAATATATTGACATATACTATCCCCTGTTATAACACATACTTGTTCATGGGTTCATAGGTTCATAGGCAGGTACTAGGCTATTAGCCCTATGGCCTATATAAGCCTAGCCAGAAAGGTACCCTGGCTTTCACCACACAAGAAAATTATTTTCCTGTGCCCCTGTTGGGCAGAGCCACAGAAGTGATCCCTGGGGTGAATTTCCTATTTCCCATCCAATCATCAAGATTTTTCTTGAAGAGTGCTAATGAGGATCTTTGTTTGACATAGATAGGTAGTCTGTTCCAGAGTATGGGAGGTCTCTGGGACAGGAATCTATCCCTCCAGCATGTTCTGTTCATTGTGGTGATAAGATTTAGGTCCCTTGAGCATGTAGCTTGGAGGGATTGGGATTTCTTTAAGTGGAGCATGTCCAACAGCTCTGGGTTTGACATAGCTTTGTATGTTAGGCAGAGATCGCCTCTGAGTAGGCGATATGAAATGGAGTAAAGCTGGAGTTTTTTGAGATAGTCTGCTTAGGGAATCTGTTTGAGGCCAGTAATCCTCTTTGCAAGGTATTTCTGTGGCCTTTCCAGTTTTTGTAGATGTCTTGTGAGGTACATACCAAAAGGGGAATTGTACTCTATAAGTGATGAGTAGAGGGGAACAATGACCTCTTTTTTTCTGGATGAGAAACCTTTTGTGATGAGGTGAGCCACATCGAAGGATTTCCTGACCACTGTGGCAATATGATTATCAAAGGAGAGATTACTGTCCATCTGTGTTCCAAGGTCTCTTATCACACTTTCAGCATTACGTAGACTACCACTTATGTGGTAGTTCATGGGTACAGATTTTTTATCAAAGGGGATGACAATACACTTTTTGGCATTGAGCTTCAGGCCATGGCTTTGACACCAGGCACCTGTCTCATTGAGGCCCTTTTGTAGTATGTCCACATCATTAGGAGTTTTGATTATGGTTCCTAGTTTGCAGTCATCTGCAAACTTTGTTAGCCAAAGACCTTGTGTGTTAGCCTGTACTTCTCAGAAGTAGATACCAAACAGGAGAGGATCCAGGACTGAACCCTGTGGTACTGCACTTGTCACTGGTCTAAAGTCGGATTTGGAGTCTGCTACTTTCACAGTGTGGGTTCTGTCTATGAGCCAGTTGGCAACCCATCTTGTGACATAAGGATTTATACCTAGTTTAGTGAGCTTATCTATAATTCCAGAGTGGGGGATGGTGTCAAAACCCTTGGTGAGATCTAGATAAGCTGTATGAACCACCTTACCCTCATCTATGGCTTTGATGACTGCTTCAAAGAAGTCAATCAGGTTTAGGAGACATGATCTGCCTTTTACAAACCCAAACTGGGTAGGGTCCAGAGTTTGGAGAATACCAATGTCTTTGCTTATGAGCTCCATGTTGATATGTTCCATGGCCTTGCAGACCAGGCTTGTCAGGCTAATGAGGCGGTAGTTCCCGGGGTCTATCGTGGTTCCCCCTTTGTGGAGTGGGATAACAATCACGGTGCACCATTCAGTGGGCACAAAGCCTGAGGTGAGGCTATGATTGAACATGGTACTTAGGTAGGGTGCCAGTTCATTCTGTAGTTTATGTAGAACACAGCCTGGGATATTGTCAGTTCCCATGGATGCTGTGTTCTTGGCTTTGGAGTGTGTGTTTTTTACCTGTGCAGCCATGATTACAGGAACTTTGCATTCTTCCAGTATAGAGATGGGCCCTCTAGGGGGTGAGAGGGGGGTAAAGTTAGCACTGAACCTATCTACCAGGATGCTGGCAATATCAGTTGGTTCTGTATATTTAGTGCCACTGTACTGTAACTCAGAGCAGATCTGAGTGTTGCCATTGAGATTCTTCACATAGTTATAGAATGCTTTGTGGTTGCCTTTAGTCAGTGGCAATATTGTTTTCGTAACTAGCTTTGGAAGATTTTATGAGGAATCTCAGCTTCTTACTGAGGTTGACCAGGGAGTTCCTCCTGTCATGGGATTTTACTCTTTTCTGCAACAGTTTCTTTCTTCTGTTGTAGAGTTGGTTTATGGCAGAGGACAACCAGATTGGCTTCCTTTTTTGGGGGGATAGCATCTTGGTTCCATTAGGGATAGCATGATCCATGCACTCGTGTAAGTGCTTATAAAGTGCATTTGCGTATGATTCAGCAGTCGTACCTCTATTGTCCATCTGCATGGGTGTCATGAAGTTTGCCACTTCTGTCTTAAGAAATGTGAAGTTGGCTTTGGAGAAGTTTTTTACAGTGGTTTCCCAAATTGGGGGTGGGAGCGGGATGTGGATGTTTATAGTGATTAGTTTGTGGTCGGATCTGACCAATGAGGAACTGACCTCTGGTGTGGAACAGCGGTTGCCCATGTTGGTAATGACCAGGTCTAGGATATTGATGCCCCTGGTGGGGGTGTGAATAAGTTAATCCCAGGCTTTGGAATTTATGAATTCCAGAAAACGTTGAGCAAAAGAGTTGGTACATGAGTAGTTTCCCCAGTTAAAGGTGCAGTAGTTGAAATCGCCCATTATTAGGGTGTTGAGTTGTACTCTAATACTTTCCAGTGCATCAAGAAATGAGGAGTGGGAATCCTGGGGCATGGTGGGGGGTCTGTAGCAAGCTACAATTTGGCTTGCAGTCTTGCCCAGAGTTAGTTGCACTTGGATAATCTTGGATGCATTATGCTGTGCACTAGCCTGGACGTGTGGTTATCCTTAATAAATATGGACACTCCTCCACCTCTTGTGCTTTGTTCTGGGTTAGGTGGCTGAAAGGTGTGGTATGAATTATAGCCTGGTAATGCAGGGGTGCTCTCTGGAGCTTTGAACCAGGCCTCTGTCAATGCACAGATGTCGATGTTCTCCATTTTAAGGAGTGCCTAGAGTGAGTGTATTTTGAGGTTTAGACTTCTAGCATTGAGTAGCATTACCCTCAGATTTTGCTTGCTTCTACCTGTTATGGTGGTGAATTTGTCATTTGGCCCATGCCTAAAAAAGGACCTATAGGGGTGGCAACAGCCTTTGCCAGTATCCGGAATCCCAAGGGTGACAGGTGCAGGCCATCTCTGGCAAAGCATCGTGGACTGTCGATCATGTCGTCCCAGGCAGACAAATACTCGATCCCCTTAGAATGACACCAGAAGCTTAGCCAATTGTTGAACTCAATCATTTTGTCCTTGTACTCTGGTATCATTCTGGGTGATGGCAGGATGCTACTCATGGCTATGGTCATAACTGCCTGGGCTACAAGATCGGAGAGCTCCTCCATGTCTCTTTTCATGTAGTCCACGGAAGTATATCTCAGGTCATTCACACCAACATGGACAATGACAGTGTCATATTTGTACTTGTTGTGGAGTGACCTGAGTGCGTGCATTATGTGGTGGATCATGGCACCTGACAGGCAGCTGACAGTAACTTTCTCCTTCTTTAGCCTGGTGAGTGGAACATTAGTGTGCCGGACTATAGAGTCACCTATGACTAGAGTGTTGGGTATGTTGCTATGCCTTATGGGCTGCGGTTGAGTGGCACAATGAGTTTGCGGGCTATGTGCCATTTGGGTTGTGTTGGGGGGGTGGAGTTTGCTTGTGTTTCTGCTCTGGAGATCCCTGATGCATGGGCAGGTTTTTATTGAGAGCCTCCGCGAATATAGGTGTGTGTTTTGTGTTTCTATTTGTGTGTTTTGGTGGTGTAGGTTTTGAAGGACTATGTGATGAGTGTGGTGTGGTGCAAGTGTTTACCTTCTCCTGTTGACTGTCTAGTCCAGTCTTGGGTGAAAAAATATTTGCTTCCAGTTTGGCTATATAAGTGCATCTCTCACCGGTTATAGTGTTGGATGGTAGGAGGAGAGGGTTGTCTGTGTACATGAGACAATTGCTATATTGCCCCAAGATGCCCAGATTCATCAGGTAGACAGGAGACATCACCGGGAGCTGACCCTTACACATGCCTGGATAAGTACTTATTTATTAAGCACTAAAAACTGCTTCCTCTAGACAAGTGAGGAAAGCTGACTGCTGTAGTAATTTAAAGCTTAATTAGTACTTACGAGTTCTGAACAAGTGCTGAGTTCAAAGAAACAGATCTGAGTGCTGAAACAAGAAAACTGGCTAGTTCTAAGAAACAAAATTAAGCTAGAAGACTTCTCTCCAACCCAGAAAGGCTTGGGGGTTCAGAAGACTACAAGCAGTCTAGACCGCTTACAGGAAAGGCAGGTAACAAGCTTATTTTTTTTCTTTCCAAGATGCTCTCTTTGTACACAGTAGGAGTGACTTAAAGCAAAATATGATCTCACTGCACTCAGTTGTGTGATCAAATGAGATGGGCCCAAAAGGAGTATGCAAACACAATTTTACAAGAGGGGCAGGCAGTTTCAAAGCCACCAAGATTAACACCAAAACAAAACCAGGGTGAGAGGGTGGGGAACTAACTGAAAATAAAACAGAGTCAAAACTTCCAGTTTATTTAATATTCAATGCAACACAAATAAATCAATTAAAATGCTGTATTATTTGAAAAAGTGCAGATAAAAGGTACTTAAATTCTCTTATATGTCCAGTTGAATACAGCTAGATCTTAGCCGGCCAAAGCTCAGGTTTTAAGCAGAAAATATTCCAAAATGTACCACTTAAATAGGCATTAACAGGATATCAATGAATGAGACTACCCCAACTGCAATTACTGTCTATGCAGGATTCTAACAGGCAATAAAATCTAGCAAACACTAACTGAAAAAACAGAGTCAAAACTTCCAGTTCAGTTAATATTCAATGCAACACAAATAAATCAATTAAAATGCTGTATTATTTGAAAAAGTGCAGATAAAAGGTACTTAAATTCTCTTATAAGTCCAGTTGAATACAGCTAGATCTTAGCTGGCCAAAGCTCAGGTTTTAAGCAGAAAATATTCCAAAATGTACCACTTAAATAGGCATTAACAGGATATCAATGAATGAGACTACCCCGACTGCAATTACTGTCTATGCAGGATTCTAACAGGCAATAAAATCTAGCAAACACTAACTGAAAAAACAGAGTCAAAACTTCCAGTTCAGTTAATATTCAATGCAACACAAATAAATCAATTAAAATGCTGTATTATTTGAAAAAAGTGCAGATAAAAGGTACTTAAATTCTCTTATATGTCCAGTTGAATACAGCTAGATCTTAGCTGGCCAAAGCTCAGGTTTTAAGCAGAAAATATTCCAAAATGTACCACTTAAATAGGCATTAACAGGATATCAATGAATGAGACTACCCCCAACTGCAATTACTGTCTATGCAGGATTCTAACAGGCAATAAAATCTAGCAAACACTAACTGAAAAACAGAGTCAAAACTTCCAATTCAGATAATATACAATGCAACACAAATAAATCAATTAAAATGCTGTATTATTTGAAAAAAGTGCAAATAAAGGGTACTTAAATTCTATTATACGTCCAGTTGAATACAGGTAGATCTTAGACGGCCAAGCCTCTGGTTTTAAGCAGAAAATATTTGAAAATGTACCACTTAAATAGGAAGTAACAGAATATTAATGAATGAGACTACCCCGACTGCAATTACTGTCTATGTAGGAATTCTAACAGGCAATAAAATCTAGCAAACACTAACTGAAAAAACAGAGTCAAAACTTCCAGTTCAGGTAATATTCAATGCAACACAAATAAATCAATTAAAATGCTGTATTATTTGAAAAAAGTGCAGATAAAAGGTACTTAAATTCTCTTATATGTCCAGTTGAATACAGCTAGATCTTAGCTGGCCAAAGCTCAGGTTTTAAGCAGAAAATATTCCAAAATGTACCACTTAAATAGGCATTAACAGGATATCAATGAATGAGACTACCCCTGACTGCAATTACTGTCTATGCAGGATTCTAACAGGCAATAAAATCTAGCAAACACTAACTGAAAAAACAGAGTCAAAACTTCCAGTTCAGTTAATATTCAATGCAACACAAATAAATCAATTAAAATGCTGTATTATTTGAAAAAAGTGCAGATAAAAGGTACTTAAATTCTCTTATACGTCCAGTTGAATACAGCTAGATCTTAGCCAGCCAAAGCTCAGGTTTTAAGCAGAAAATATTCCAAAATGTACCACTTAAATAGGCATTAACAGGATATCAATGAATGCGACTACCCCGACTGCAATTACTGTCTATGCAGGATTCTAACACGCAATAAAATCTAGCAAACACTAACTGAAAAAAGAGTCAAAACTTCCAGTTCAGTTAATATTCAATGCAACACAAATAAATCAATTAAAATGCTGTATTATTTGAAAAAAGTGCAGATAAAAGGTACTTAAATTCTCTTATATGTCCAGTTGAATACAGCTAGATCTTAGCTGGCCAAAGCTCAGGTTTTAAGCAGAAAATATTCCAAAATGTACCACTTAAATAGGCATTAACAGGATATCAATGAATGAGACTACCCCTGACTGCAATTACTGTCTATGCAGGATTCTAACAGGCAATAAAATCTAGCAAACACTAACTGAAAAAACAGAGTCAAAACTTCCAGTTCAGTTAATATTCAATGCAACACAAATAAATCAATTAAAATGCTGTATTATTTGAAAAAAGTGCAGATAAAAGGTACTTAAATTCTCTTATACATCCAGTTGAATACAGCTAGATCTTAGCCAGCCAAAGCTCAGGTTTTAAGCAGAAAATATTCCAAAATGTACCACTTAAATAGGCAGTAACAGGATATCAATGAATGAGACTACCCCGACTGCAATTACTGTCTATGCAGGATTCTAACAGGCAATAAAATCTAGCAAACACTAACTGAAAAAACAGAATCAAAACTTCCAGTTCAGTCAATATTCAATGCAACACAAACAAATCAATTAAAATGCAGTATTATTTGAAAAAAGTGCAGATAAAAGGTTCTTAAATTCTCTTATATGTCCAGTTGAATACAGCTAGATCTTAGCCAGCCAAAGCTCAGGTTTTAAGCAGAAAATATTCCAAAATATACCACTTAAATAGGCAGTAACAGGATATCAATGAATGAGACTACACCCAACTGCAATTACTGTCTATGCAGGATTCTAACAGGCAATAAAATCTAGCAAACACTAACTGAAAAAACAGAGTCAAAACTTCCAGTTCAGTTAATATTCAATGCAACACAAATAAATCAATTAAAATGCTGTATTATTTAAAAAAGTGCAGATAAAAGGTACTTAAATTCTCTTATACGTCCAGTTGAATACAGCTAGATCTTAGCCAGCCAAAGCTCAGGTTTTAAGCAGAAAATATTCCAAAATGTACCACTTAAATAGGCATTAACAGGATATCAATGAATGAGACTACCCCGACTGCAATTACTGTCTATGCAGGATTCTAACAGGCAATAAAATCTAGCAAACACTAACTGAAAAAACAGAGTCAAAACTTCCAGTTCAGTTAATATTCAATGCAACACAAATAAATCAATTAAAATGCTGTATTATTTGAAAAAGTGCAGATAAAAGGTACTTAAATTCTCTTATATGTCCAGTTGAATACAGCTAGATCTTAGCTGGCCAAAGCTCAGGTTTTAAGCAGAAAATATTCCAAAATGTACCACTTAAATAGGCATTAACAGGATATCAATGAATGAGACTACCCCGACTGCAATTACTGTCTATGCAGGATTCTAACAGGCAATAAAATCTAGCAAACACTAACTGAAAAACAGAGTCAAAACTTCCAGTTCAGTTAATATTCAATGCAACACAAATAAATCAATTAAAATGCTGTATTATTTAAAAAAGTGCAGATAAAAGGTACTTAAATTCTCTTATACGTCCAGTTGAATACAGCTAGATCTTAGCCAGCCAAAGCTCAGGTTTTAAGCAGAAAATATTCCAAAATGTACCACTTAAATAGGCATTAACAGGATATCAATGAATGAGACTACCCCAACTGCAATTACTGTCTATGCAGGATTCTAACAGGCAATAAAATCTAGCAAACACTAACTGAAAAAACAGAGTCAAAACTTCCAGTTCAGTTAATATTCAATGCAACACAAATAAATCAATTAAAATGCTGTATTATTTGAAAAAAGTGCAGATAAAAGGTACTTAAATTCTCTTATACGTCCAGTTGAATACAGCTAGATCTTAGCCAGCCAAAGCTCAGGTTTTAAGCAGAAAATATTCCAAAATGTACCACTTAAATAGGCATTAACAGGATATCAATGAATGACACTACCCCCGACTGCAATTACTGTCTATGCAGGATTCTAACAGGCGATAAAATCTAGCAAACACTAACTGAAAGAAACAGAGTCAAAACTTCCCGTTCAGTTAATATTCAATGCAACACAAATAAATCAATTAAAATGCTGTTTTATTTGAAAAAAGTGCAGATAAAATACTTAAATTCTCTTATACGTCCAGTTGAATTTAGCATGATCTTACTGGCCAAACCTCAAGTTTTAAGCAGAAAATATTCCAAAATGTACCACTTAAATAGGCATTAACAGGATATCAATGAATGAGACTACCCCTGACTGCAATTACTGTCTATGCAGGATTCTAACAGGCGATAAAATATAGCAAACACTAACTGAAAAAACAGAGACAAAACTTCCAGTTCAGTTAGTATTCAATGCAACACAAATAAATCCATTAAAATGCTGTATTATTTAAAAAAGTGCAGATAAAAGGTACTTAAATTCTATTATATGTCCAGTTGAATACAGCTAGATCTTAGCCGGCCAAAGCTCAGGTTTTAAGCAGAAAATATTCCAAAATGTACCACTTAAATAGGCATTAACAGGATATCAATGAATGAGACTACCCCTGACTGCAATTACTGTCTATGCAGGATTCTAACAGGCAATAAAATCTAGCAAACACTAACTGAAAAACAGAGTCAAAACTTCCAGTTCAGTTAATATTCAATGCAACACAAATAAATCAATTAAAATACTGTCTTATTTGAAAAAAGTGCAGATAAAAGGTACTTAAATTCTCTTATACGTCCAGTTGAATACAGCTAGATCTTAGCCGGCCAAAGCTCAGGTTTTAAGGAGAAAATGTTCCAAAATGTACCACTTAAATAGGCATTAACAGGATATCAATGAATGAGACTACCCCCAACTGCAATTACTGTCTATGCAGGATTCTAACAGGCAATAAAATCTAGCAAACATTAACTGAAAAAAAGAGAGCCAAAACATCCAGTTCAGTTAATATTCAATGCAATACAAATAAATCAATTAAAATGCTGTATTATTTGAAAAAAGTGCAGATAAAATACTTAAATTCTCTTATACGTGCAGTTGAATACAGCTAGATCTTAGCTGGCCGAAACTCAGATTATAAGCAGAAAATATTCCAAACTGTACCACTTAAATAAGCATTAACAGGATATCAATGAATGAGACTACTCCCAACTGTGATTACTGTCTATGCAGGATTCTAACAGGCGAAAAAATATATCAAACACTAAATGAAAAAACAGAGTCAAAACTTCCAGTTCAGTTAATATTCAATGCAACACAAATAAATCAATTAAAATACTGTATTATTTGAAAAAGTGTAGATAAAAGGTACTTAAATTCTCTTATATGTCCAGCTGAATACAGCTAGATCTTAGCCAGCCAAAGCTCAGGTTTTAAGCAGAAAATATTCCAAAATGTACCACTTAAATAGGCATTAACAGGATATCAATGAATGAGACTACCCCGACTGCAATTACTGTCTATGCAGGATTCTAACAGGCAATAAAATCTAGCAAACACTAACTGAAAAAACAGAGTCAAAACTTCCAGTTCAGTTAATATTCAATGCAACACAAATAAATCAATTAAAATGCTGTATTATTTGAAAAATGTGCAGATAAAAGATACTTAAAATCTCTTATACGTCCAGTTGAATACAGCTAGATCTTAGCCAATCAAAGCTCAGGTTTTAAGCAGAAAATATTCCAAAATGTACCACTTAAATAGGCATTAACAGGATATCAATGAATGAGACTACCCCGACTGCAATTACTGTCTATGCAGGATTCTAACAGGCAATAAAATCTAGCAAACACTAACTGAAAAAACAGAGTCAAAACTTCCAGTTCAGTTAATATTCAATGCAACACAAATAAATCAATTAAAATGCTGTATTATTTGAAAAAAGTGCAGATAAAAGGTACTTAAATTCTCTTATATGTCCAGTTGAATACAGCTAGATCTTAGCTGGCCAAAGCTCAGGTTTTAAGCAGAAAATATTCCAAAATCTACCACTTAAATAGGCATTAACAGGATATCAATGAATGAGACTACCCCCACTGCAATTACTGTCTATGCAGGATTCTAACAGGCAATAAAATCTAGCAAACACTAACTGAAAAACAGAGTCAAAACTTCCAGTTCAGTTAATATTGAATGCAACACAAATAAATCAATTAAAATGCTGTATTATTTGAAAAAGTGCAGATAAAAGGTACTTAAATTCTCTTATATGTCCAGTTGAATACAGCTAGATCTTAGCTGGCCAAAGCTCAGGTTTTAAGCAGAAAATATTCCAAAATCTACCACTTAAATAGGCATTAACAGGATATCAATGAATGAGACTACCCCCACTGCAATTACTGTCTATGCAGGATTCTAACAGGCAATAAAATCTAGCAAACACTAACTGAAAAAACAGAGTCAAAACTTCCAGTTCAGTTAATATTCAATGCAACACAAATAAATCAATTAAAATGCTGTATTATTTGAAAAAGTGCAGATAAAAGGTACTTAAATTCTCTTATATGTCCAGTTGAATACAGCTAGATCTTAGCCAGCCAAAGCTCAGGTTTTAAGCAGAAAATATTCCAAAATGTATCACTTAAATAGGCATTAACAGGATATCAATGAATGAGACTACCCCTGACTGCAATTACTGTCTATGCAGGATTCTAACAGGCGATAAAATATAGCAAACACTAACTGAAAAAAACAGAGTTAAAACTTCCAGTTCAGTTAGTATTCAATGCAACACAAACAAATCCATTAAAATACTGTGTTATTTGAAAAAAGTGCAGATAAAAGGTACTTAAATTCTCTTATACGTCCAGTTGAATACAGCTAGATCTTAGCCGGCCAAAGCTCAGGTTTTAAGCAGAAAATATTCCAAAATGTACCACTTAAATAGGCATTAACAGGATATCAATGAATGAGACTACCCCCAACTGCAATTATTGTCTATGCAGGATTCTAACAGGCAATAAAATCTAGCAAACACTAACTGAAAAAACAGAGTCAAAACTTCCAGTTCAGTTAATATTCAATGCAACACAAATAAATCAATTAAAATGCTGTATTATTTGAAAAAAGTGCAGATAAAAGGTACTTAAATTCTCTTATATGTCCAGCTGAATACAGCTACATCTTAGCCAGCCAAAGCTCAGGTTTTAAGCAGAAAATATTCCAAAATGTACCACTTAAATAGGCATTAACAGGATATCAATGAATGAGACTACCCCCGACTGCAATTACTGTCTATGCAGGATTCTAACAGGCAATAAAATCTAGCAAACACTAACTGAAAAAACAGAGTCAAAACTTCCAGTTCAGTTAATATTCAATGCAACACAAATAAATCAATTAAAATGCTGTATTATTTGAAAAAAGTGCAGATAAAAGGTACTTAAATTCTCTTATATGTCCAGTTGAATACAGCTAGATCTTAGCTGGCCAAAGCTCAGGTTTTAAGCAGAAAATATTCCAAAATGTACCACTTAAATAGGCATTAACAGGATATCAATGAATGAGACTACCCCTGACTGCAATTACTGTCTATGCAGGATTCTAACAGGCAATAAAATCTAGCAAACACTAACTGAAAAAACAGAGACAAAACTTTCAGTTCAGTTAGCATTCAATGCAACACAAATAAATCCATTAAAATGCTGTATTATTTAAAAAAGTGCAGATAACAGGTACTTAAATTCTGTTATACGTCCAGTAGAATACAGCTAGATCTTAGCCAGCCAAAGCTCAGGTTTTAAGCAGAAAATATTCCAAAATGTACCACTTAAATAGGCGGTAACAGGATATCAATGAATGAGACTACCCTGACTGCAATTACTGTCTATGCAGGATTCTAACAGGCAATAAAATCTAGCAAACACTAACTGAAAAAAAGAGTCAAAACTTCCAGTTCAGTTAATATTCAATGCAACACAAATAAATCCAATAAAATGCTGTATTATTTAAAAAAGTGCAGATAAAAGGTACTTAAATTCTCTTATACGTCCAGTTGAATACAGCTAGATCTTAGCCAGCCAAAGCTCAGGTTTTAAGCAGAAAATATTCCAAAATGTACCACTTAAATAGGCATTAACAGGATATCAATGAATGAGACTACCCCCAACTGCAATTACTGTCTATGCAGGATTCTAACAGGCAATAAAATCTAGCAAACACTAACTGAAAAACAGAGTCAAAACTTCCAGTTCAGTTAATATTCAATGCAACACAAATAAATCAATTAAAATGCTGTATTATTTGAAAAAAGTGCAGATAAAAGGTACTTAAATTCTCTTATACGTCCAGTTGAATACAGCTAGATCTTAGCCGGCCAAAGCTCAGGTTTTAAGCAGAAAATATTCCAAAATGTACCACTTAAATAGGCATTAACAGGATATCAATGAATGAGACTACCCCCACTGCAATTACTGTCTATGCAGGATTCTAACAGGCAATAAAATCTAGCAAACACTAACTGAAAAAGAGTCAAAACTTCCAGTTCAGTTAATATCCAATGCAACACAAATAAATCAATTAAAATGCTGTATTATTTGAAAAAGTGCAGATAAAAGGTACTTAAATTCTCTTATATGTCCAGTTGAATACAGCTAGATCTTAGCCGGCCAAAGCTCAGGTTTTAAGCAGAAAATATTCCAAAATGTACCACTTAAATAGGCATTAACAGGATATCAATGAATGAGACTAACCCTGACTGCAATTACTGTCTATGCAGGATTCTAACAGGCAATAAAATCTAGCAAACACTAACTGAAAAAACAGAGTCAAAACTTCCAGTTCAGTTAATATTCAATGCAACACAAATAAATCAATTAAAATGCTGTATTATTTGAAAAAAGTGCAGATAAAAGGTACTTAAATTCTCTTATATGTCCAGTTGAATACAGCTAGATCTTAGCCAGCCAAAGCTCAGGTTTTAAGCAGAAAATATTCCAAAATGTACCACTTAAATAGGCATTAACAGGATATCAATGAATGAGACTACCCCGACTGCAATTACTGTCTATGCAGGATTCTAACAGGCAATAAAATCTAGCAAACACTAACTGAAAAAACAGAGTCAAAACTTCCAGTTCAGTTAATATTCAATGCAACACAAATAAATCAATTAAAATGCTGTATTATTTGAAAAAAGTGCAGATAAAAGGTACTTAAATTCTCTTATATGTCCAGTTGAATACAGCTAGATCTTAGCCAGCCAAAGCTCAGGTTTTAAGCAGAAAATATTCCAAAATGTACCACTTAAATAGGCATTAACAGGATATCAATGAATGAGACTACCCCTGACTGCAATTACTGTCTATGCAGGATTCTAACAGGCAATAAAATCTAGCAAACACTAACTGAAAAAACAGAGTCAAAACTTCCAGTTCAGTTAATATTCAATGCAACACAAATAAATCCAATAAAATGCTGTATTATTTAAAAAAGTGCAGATAAAAGGTACTTAAATTCTGTTATACGTCCAGTTGAATACAGCTAGATCTTAGCCAGCCAAAGCTCAGGTTTTAAGCAGAAAATATTCCAAAATCTACCACTTAAATAGGCATTAACAGGATATCAATGAATGAGACTACCCCCACTGCAATTACTGTCTATGCAGGATTCTAACAGGCAATAAAATCTAGCAAACACTAACTGAAAAACAGAGTCAAAACTTCCAGTTCAGTTAATATTCAATGCAACACAAATAAATCAATTAAAATGCTGTATTATTTGAAAAAAGTGCAGATAAAAGGTACTTAAATTCTCTTATATGTCCAGTTGAATACAGCTAGATCTTAGCTGGCCAAAGCTCAGGTTTTAAGCAGAAAATATTCCAAAATGTACCACTTAAATAGGCATTAACAGGATATCAATGAATGAGACTACCCCCGACTGCAATTACTGTCTATGCAGGATTCTAACAGGCAATAAAATCTAGCAAACACTAACTGAAAAAACAGAGTCAAAACTTCCAGTTCAGTTAATATTCAATGCAACACAAATAAATCAATTAAAATGCTGTATTATTTGAAAAAAGTGCAGATAAAATACTTAAATTCTCTTATACGTCCAGTTGAATACAGCTAGATCTTAGCTGGCCAAAGCTCAGGTTTTAAGCAGAAAATATTCCAAAATGTACCACTTAAATAGGCATTAACAGGATATCAATGAATGAGACTACCCCTGACTGCAATTACTGTCTATGCAGGATTCTAACAGGCGATAAAATCTAGCAAACACTAACTGAAAGAAACAGAGTCAAAACTTCCAGTTCAGTTAATATTCAATGCAACACAAATAAATCAATTAAAATGCTGTATTATTTGAAAAAAGTGCAGATAAAAGGTACTTAAATTCTCTTATACGTCCAGTTGAATACAGCTAGATCTTAGCTGGCCAAAGCTCAGGTTTTAAGCAGAAAATATTCCAAAATGTACCACTTAAATAGGCATTAACAGGATATCAATGAATGAGACTACCCCCAACTGCAATTACTGTCTATGCAGGATTCTAACAGGCAATAAAATCTAGCAAACACTAACTGAAAAACTGAGTCAAAACTTCCAGTTCAGTTAATATTCAATGCAACACAAATAAATCAATTAAAATGCTGTATTATTTGAAAAAAGTGCAGATAAAAGGTACTTAAATTCTCTTATACGTCCAGTTGAATACAGCTAGATCTTAGCCAGCCAAAGCTCAGGTTTTAAGCAGAAAATATTCCAAAATGTACCACTTAAATAGGCATTAACAGGATATCAATGAATGAGACTACCCCGACTGCAATTACTGTCTATGCAGGATTCTAACAGGCAATAAAATCTAGCAAACACTAACTGAAAAACAGAGTCAAAACTTCCAGTTCAGTTAATATTGAATGCAACACAAATAAATCAATTAAAATGCTGTATTATTTGAAAAAGTGCAGATAAAAGGTACTTAAATTCTCTTATACATCCAGTTGAATACAGCTAGATCTTAGCCGGCCAAAGCTCAGGTTTTAAGCAGAAAATATTCCAAAATGTACCACTTAAATAGGCATTAACAGGATATCAATGAATGAGACTACCCCGACTGCAATTACTGTCTATGCAGGATTCTAACAGGCAATAAAATCTAGCAAACACTAACTGAAAAAACAGAGTCAAAACTTCCAGTTCAGTTAATATTCAATGCAACACAAATAAATCAATTAAAATGCTGTATTATTTGAAAAAAGTGCAGATAAAAGGTACTTAAATTCTCTTATATGTCCAGTTGAATACAGCTAGATCTTAGCTGGCCAAAGCTCAGGTTTTAAGCAGAAAATATTCCAAAATGTACCACTTAAATAGGCATTAACAGGATATCAATGAATGAGACTACCCCAACTGCAATTACTGTCTATGCAGGATTCTAACAGGCAATAAAATCTAGCAAACACTAACTGAAAAACAGAGTCAAAACTTCCAGTTCAGTTAATATTCAATGCAACACAAATAAATCAATTAAAATGCTGTATTATTTGAAAAAAGTGCAGATAAAAGGTACTTAAATTCTCTTATATGTCCAGTTGAATACAGCTAGATCTTAGCTGGCCAAAGCTCAGGTTTTAAGCAGAAAATATTCCAAAATGTACCACTTAAATAGGCATTAACAGGATATCAATGAATGAGACTACCCCTGACTGCAATTACTGTCTATGCAGGATTCTAACAGGCAAAGAAATCTTGCAAACACTAACTGAAAAACAAAGACAAAACTTCCAGTTCAGTTAATATTCAATGCAACACAAATAAATCAATTAAAATGCTGTATTATTTAAAAAAGTGCAGATAAAAGGTACTTAAATTCTCTTATACGTCCAGTTGAATACAGCTAGATCTTAGCCAGCCAAAGCTCAGGTTTTAAGCAGAAAATATTCCAAAATGTACCACTTAAATAGGCATTAACAGGATATCAATGAATGAGACTACCCCAACTGCAATTACTGTCTATGCAGGATTCTAACAGGCAATAAAATCTAGCAAACACTAACTGAAAAAACAGAGTCAAAACTTCCAGTTCAGTTAATATTCAATGCAACACAAATAAATCAATTAAAATGCTGTATTATTTGAAAAAAGTGCAGATAAAAGGTACTTAAATTCTCTTATACGTCCAGTTGAATACAGCTAGATCTTAGCCAGCCAAAGCTCAGGTTTTAAGCAGAAAATATTCCAAAATGTACCACTTAAATAGGCATTAACAGGATATCAATGAATGAGACTACCCCGACTGCAATTACTGTCTATGCAGGATTCTAACAGGCAATAAAATCTAGCAAACACTAACTGAAAAAACAGAGTCAAAACTTCCAGTTCAGTTAATATTCAATGCAACACAAATAAATCAATTAAAATGCTGTATTATTTGAAAAAGTGCAGATAAAAGGTACTTAAATTCTCTTATACGTCCAGTTGAATACAGCTAGATCTTAGCTGGCCAAAGCTCAGGTTTTAAGCAGAAAATATTCCAAAATGTACCACTTAAATAGGCATTAACAGGATATCAATGAATGAGACTACCCCCAACTGCAATTACTGTCTATGCAGGATTCTAACAGGCAATAAAATCTAGCAAACACTAACTGAAAAACAGAGTCAAAACTTCCAGTTCAGTTAATATTCAATGCAACACAAATAAATCAATTAAAATGCTGTATTATTTGAAAAAAGTGCAGATAAAAGGTACTTAAATTCTCTTATACGTCCAGTTGAATACAGCTAGATCTTAGCCGGCCAAAGCTCAGGTTTTAAGCAGAAAATATTCCAAAATGTACCACTTAAATAGGCATTAACAGGATATCAATGAATGAGACTACCCCGACTGCAATTACTGTCTATGCAGGATTCTAACAGGCAATAAAATCTAGCAAACACTAACTGAAAAAACAGAGTCAAAACTTCCAGTTCAGTTAATATTCAATGCAACACAAATAAATCAATTAAAATGCTGTATTATTTGAAAAAGTGCAGATAAAAGGTACTTAAATTCTCTTATATGTCCAGTTGAATACAGCTAGATCTTAGCCAGCCAAAGCTCAGGTTTTAAGCAGAAAATATTCCAAAATGTACCACTTAAATAGGCATTAACAGGATATCAATGAATGAGACTACCCCGACTGCAATTACTGTCTATGCAGGATTCTAACAGGCAATAAAATCTAGCAAACACTAACTGAAAAACAGAGTCAAAACTTCCAGTTCAGTTAATATTCAATGCAACACAAATAAATCAATTAAAATGCTGTATTATTTGAAAAAGTGCAGATAAAAGGTACTTAAATTCTCTTATACGTCCAGTTGAATACAGCTAGATCTTAGCCGGCCAAAGCTCAGGTTTTAAGCAGAAAATATTCCAAAATGTACCACTTAAATAGGCATTAACAGGATATCAATGAATGAGACTACCCCGACTGCAATTACTGTCTATGCAGGATTCTAACAGGCAATAAAATCTAGCAAACACTAACTGAAAAAACAGAGTCAAAACTTCCAGTTCAGTTAATATTCAATGCAACACAAATAAATCAATTAAAATGCTGTATTATTTGAAAAAGTGCAGATAAAAGGTACTTAAATTCTCTTATACGTCCAGTTGAATACAGCTAGATCTTAGCCAGCCAAAGCTCAGGTTTTAAGCAGAAAATATTCCAAAATGTACCACTTAAATAGGCATTAACAGGATATCAATGAATGAGACTACCCCGACTGCAATTACTGTCTATGCAGGATTCTAACAGGCAATAAAATCTAGCAAACACTAACTGAAAAAACAGAGTCAAAACTTCCAGTTCAGTTAATATTCAATGCAACACAAATAAATCAATTAAATTGCTGTATTATTTGAAAAAAAGTGCAGATAAAAGGTACTTAAATTCTCTTATACGTCCAGTTGAATACAGCTAGATCTTAGCCAGCCAAAACTCAGGTTTTAAGCAGAAAATATTCCAAAATGTACCACTTTAATAGGGATTAACAGGATATCAATGAATGAGACTACCCCGACTGCAATTACTGTCTATGCAGAATTCTAACAGGCAATAAAATCTAGCAAACACTAACTGAAAAAAACACAGTCAAAACTTCCAGTTCAGTTAATATTGAATGCAACACATATAAATCAATTAAAATGCTGTATTATTTGAAAAAAGTGCAGATAAAAGGTACTTAAATTCTCTTATACATCCAGTTGAATACAGCTAGATCTTAGCTGGCCAAAGCTCAGGTTTTAAGCAGAAAATATTCCAAAATGTACCACTTAAATAGGCATTAACAGGATATCAATGAATGAGACTACCCCCAACTGCAATTACTGTCTATGCAGGATTCTAACAGGCAATAAAATCTAGCAAACACTAACTGAAAAAACAGAGTCAAAACTTCCAGTTCAGTTAATATTCAATGCAACACAAATAAATCAATTAAAATGCTGTATTATTTGAAAAAAGTGCAGATAAAAGGTACTTAAATTCTCTTATATGTCCAGTTGAATACAGCTAGATCTTAGCTGGCCAAAGCTCAGGTTTTAAGCAGAAAATATTCCAAAATGTACCACTTAAATAGGCATTAACAGGATATCAATGAATGAGACTACCCCTGACTGCAATTACTGTCTATGCAGGATTCTAACAGGCAATAAAATCTAGCAAACACTAACTGAAAAACAGAGTCAAAACTTCCAGTTCAGTTAATATTCAATGCAACACAAATAAATCAATTAAAATGCTGTATTATTTGAAAAAAGTGCAGATAAAAGGTACTTAAATTCTCTTATACGTCCAGTTGAATACAGCTAGATCTTAGCCAGCCAAAGCTCAGGTTTTAAGCAGAAAATATTCCAAAATGTACCACTTAAATAGGCATTAACAGGATATCAATGAATGAGACTACCCCCGACTGCAATTACTGTCTATGCAGGATTCTAACAGGCAATAAAATCTAGCAAACACTAACTGAAAAAACAGAGTCAAAACTTCCAGTTCAGTTAATATTCAATGCAACACAAATAAATCAATTAAAATGCTGTATTATTTGAAAAAGTGCAGATAAAAGGTACTTAAATTCTCTTATACGTCCAGTTGAATACAGCTAGATCTTAGCTGGCCAAAGCTCAGGTTTTAAGCAGAAAATATTCCAAAATGTACCACTTAAATAGGCATTAACAGGATATCAATGAATGAGACTACCCCTGACTGCAATTACTGTCTATGCAGGATTCTAACAGGCAATAAAATCTAGCAAACACTAACTGAAAAAACAGAGTCAAAACTTCCAGTTCAGTTAATATTCAATGCAACACAAATAAATCAATTAAAATGCTGTATTATTTGAAAAAAGTGCAGATAAAAGGTACTTAAATTCTCTTATACGTCCAGTTGAATACAGCTAGATCTTAGCTGGCCAAAGCTCAGGTTTTAAGCAGAAAATATTCCAAAATGTACCACTTAAATAGGCATTAACAGGATATCAATGAATGAGACTACCCTGACTGCAATTACTGTCTATGCAGGATTCTAACAGGCAATAAAATCTAGCAAACACTAACTGAAAAAACAGAGTCAAAACTTCCAGTTCAGTTAATATTCAATGCAACACAAATAAATCAATTAAAATGCTGTATTATTTGAAAAAAGTGCAGATAAAAGGTACTTAAATTCTCTTATACGTCCAGTTGAATACAGCTAGATCTTAGCCGGCCAAAGCTCAGGTTTTAAGCAGAAAATATTCCAAAATGTACCACTTAAATAGGCATTAACAGGATATCAATGAATGAGACTACCCCGACTGCAATTACTGTCTATGCAGGATTCTAACAGGCAATAAAATCTAGCAAACACTAACTGAAAAACAGAGTCAAAACTTCCAGTTCAGTTAATATTCAATGCAACACAAATAAATCAATTAAAATGCTGTATTATTTAAAAAAGTGCAGATAAAAGGTACTTAAATTCTCTTATACGTCCAGTTGAATACAGCTAGATCTTAGCCAGCCAAAGCTCAGGTTTTAAGCAGAAAATATTCCAAAATGTACCACTTAAATAGGCATTAACAGGATATCAATGAATGAGACTACCCCCAACTGCAATTACTGTCTATGCAGGATTCTAACAGGCAATAAAATCTAGCAAACACTAACTGAAAAACAGAGTCAAAACTTCCAGTTCAGTTAATATTCAATGCAACACAAATAAATCAATTAAAATGCTGTATTATTTGAAAAAGTGTAGATAAAAGGTACTTAAATTCTCTTATATGTCCAGCTGAATACAGCTAGATCTTAGCCAGCCAAAGCTCAGGTTTTAAGCAGAAAATATTCCAAAATGTACCACTTAAATAGGCATTAACAGGATATCAATGAATGAGACTACCCCTGACTGCAATTACTGTCTATGCAGGATTCTAACAGGCGATAAAATATAGCAAACACTAACTGAAAAAACAGAGAC
Organism: Protopterus annectens; assembly: GCF_019279795.1. NCBI lineage: Eukaryota > Metazoa > Chordata > Ceratodontiformes > Protopteridae > Protopterus > Protopterus annectens. The sequence continues at coordinate 898,690,688 of NC_056737.1, forward strand.
AAAACTTCCAGTTCAGTTAGTATTCAATGCAACACAAATAAATCCATTAAAATGCTGTATTATTTAAAAAAGTGCAGATAAAAGGTACTTAAATTCTGTTATACGTCCAGTAGAATACAGCTAGATCTTAGCCAGCCAAAGCTCAGGTTTTAAGCAGAAAATATTCCAAAATCTACCACTTAAATAGGCATTAACAGGATATCAATGAATGAGACTACCCCCACTGCAATTACTGTCTATGCAGGATTCTAACAGGCAATAAAATCTAGCAAACACTAACTGAAAAACAGAATCAAAAGTTCCAGTTCAGTTAATATTCAATGCAACACAAATAAATCAATTAAAATACTGTGTTATTTGAAAAAAGTGCAGATAAAAGGTACTTAAATTCTCTTATATGTCCAGTTGAATACAGCTAGATCTTAGCTGGCCAAAGCTCAGGTTTTAAGCAGAAAATATTCCAAAATGTACCACTTAAATAGGCATTAACAGGATATCAATGAATGAGACTACCCCCACTGCAATTACTGTCTATGCAGGATTCTAACAGGCAATAAAATCTAGCAAACACTAACTGAAAAAACAGAGTCAAAACTTCCAGTTCAGTTAATATTCAATGCAACACAAATAAATCAATTAAAATGCTGTATTATTTGAAAAAGTGCAGATAAAAGGTACTTAAATTCTCTTATATGTCCAGTTGAATACAGCTAGATCTTAGCTGGCCAAAGCTCAGGTTTTAAGCAGAAAATATTCCAAAATGTACCACTTAAATAGGCATTAACAGGATATCAATGAATGAGACTACCCCCAACTGCAATTACTGTCTATGCAGGATTCTAACAGGCAATAAAATCTAGCAAACACTAACTGAAAAAACAGAGTCAAAACTTCCAGTTCAGTTAATATTCAATGCAACACAAATAAATCAATTAAAATACTGTATTATTTGAAAAAATGTAGATACAAGGTACTTAAATTCTCTTATACATCCACTTGAATACAGCTAGATCTTAGCCAGCCAAAGCTCAGGTTTTAAGCAGAAAATATTCCAAAATGTACCACTTAAATAGGCATTAACAGGATATCAATGAATGAGACTACCCCGACTGCAATTACTGTCTATGCAGGATTCTAACAGGCAATAAAATCTAGCAAACACTAACTGAAAAAACAGAGTCAAAACTTCCAGTTCAGTTAATATTCAATGCAACACAAATAAATCAATTAAAATGCTGTATTATTTGAAAAAGTGCAGATAAAAGGTACTTAAATTCTCTTATACGTCCAGTTGAATACAGCTAGATCTTAGCTGGCCAAAGCTCAGGTTTTAAGCAGAAAATATTCCAAAATGTACCACTTAAATAGGCATTAACAGGATATCAATGAATGAGACTACCCCTGACTGCAATTACTGTCTATGCAGGATTCTAACAGGCGATAAAATATAGCAAACACTAACTGAAAAAACAGAGTCAAAACTTCCAGTTCAGTTAATATTCAATGCAACACAAATAAATCAATTAAAATGCTGTATTATTTGAAAAAAGTGCAGATAAAAGGTACTTAAATTCTCTTATACGTCCAGTTGAATACAGCTAGATCTTAGCCGGCCAAAGCTCAGGTTTTAAGCAGAAAATATTCCAAAATGTACCACTTAAATAGGCATTAACAGGATATCAATGAATGAGACTACCCCTGACTGCAATTACTGTCTATGCAGGATTCTAACAGGCAATAAAATCTAGCAAACACTAACTGAAAAAACAGAGTCAAAACTTCCAGTTCAGTTAATATTCAATGCAACACAAATAAATCAATTAAAATGCTGTATTATTTGAAAAAAGTGCAGATAAAAGGTACTTAAATTCTCTTATATGTCCAGTTGAATACAGCTAGATCTTAGCCGGCCAAAGCTCAGGTTTTAAGCAGAAAATATTCCAAAATGTACCACTTAAATAGGCATTAACAGGATATCAATGAATGAGACTACCCCGACTGCAATTACTGTCTATGCAGGATTCTAACAGGCAATAAAATCTAGCAAACACTAACTGAAAAACAGAGTCAAAACTTCCAGTTCAGTTAATATTCAATGCAACACAAATAAATCAATTAAAATGCTGTATTATTTGAAAAAGTGCAGATAAAAGGTACTTAAATTCTCTTATATGTCCAGTTGAATACAGCTAGATCTTAGCCGGCCAAAGCTCAGGTTTTAAGCAGAAAATATTCCAAAATGTACCACTTAAATAGGCATTAACAGGATATCAATGAATGAGACTACCCCGACTGCAATTACTGTCTATGCAGGATTCTAACAGGCAATAAAATCTAGCAAACACTAACTGAAAAAAAGAGTCAAAACTTCCAGTTCAGTTAATATTCAATGCAACACAAATAAATCAATTAAAATGCTGTATTATTTGAAAAAAAGTGCAGATAAAAGGTACTTAAATTCTCTTATATGTCCAGTTGAATACAGCTAGATCTTAGCTGGCCAAAGCTCAGGTTTTAAGCAGAAAATATTCCAAAATGTACCACTTAAATAGGCATTAAAAGGATATCAATGAATGAGACTACCTCTGACTGCAATTACTGTCTATGCAGGATTCTAACAGGCAATAAAATCTAGCAAACACGAACTGAAAAAACAGAGTCAAAACTTCCAGTTCAGTTAATATTCAATGCAACACAAATAAATCAATTAAAATGCTGTATTATTTGAAAAGGTGCTGATAAAAGGTACTTAAATTCTCTTATATGTCCAGTTGAATACAGCTAGATCTTAGCTGGCCAAAGCTCAGGTTTTAAGCAGAAAATATTCCAAAATGTACCACTTAAATAGGCATTAACAGGATATCAATGAATGAGACTACCCCTGACTGCAATTACTGTCTATGCAGGATTCTAACAGGCAATAAAATCTAGCAAACACTAACTGAAAAAACAGAGTCAAAACTTCCAGTTCAGTTAATATTCAATGCAACACAAATAAATCAATTAAAATGCTGTATTATTTGAAAAAAGTGCAGATAAAAGGAACATAAATTCTCTTATATGTCCAGTTGAATACAGCTAGATCTTAGCCAGCCAAAGCTCAGGTTTTAAGCAGAAAATATTCCAAAATGTACCACTTAAATAGGCATTAACAGGATATCAATGAATGAGACTACCCCAACTGCAATTACTGTCTATGCAGGATTCTAACAGGCAATAAAATCTAGCAAACACTAACTGAAAAACAGAGTCAAAACTTCCAGTTCAGTTAATATTCAATGCAACACAAATAAATCAATTAAAATGCTGTATTATTTGAAAAAAGTGCAGATAAAAGGTACTTAAATTCTCTTATATGTCCAGTTGAATACAGCTAGATCTTAGCTGGCCAAAGCTCAGGTTTTAAGCAGAAAATATTCCAAAATGTACCACTTAAATAGGCATTAACAGGATATCAATGAATGAGACTACCCCTGACTGCAATTACTGTCTATGCAGGATTCTAACAGGCAATAAAATCTAGCAAACACTAACTGAAAAAACAGAGTCAAAACTTCCAGTTCAGTTAATATTCAATGCAACACAAATAAATCAATTAAAATGCTGTATTATTTGAAAAAAGTGCAGATAAAAGGTACTTAAATTCTCTTATACGTCCAGTTGAATACAGCTAGATCTTAGCTGGCCAAAGCTCAGGTTTTAAGCAGAAAATATTCCAAAATGTACCACTTAAATAGGCATTAACAGGATATCAATGAATGAGACTACCCCTGACTGCAATTACTGTCTATGCAGGATTCTAACAGGCAATAAAATCTAGCAAACACTAACTGAAAAAAGGAGTCAAAACTTCCAGTTCAGTTAATATTCAATGCAACACAAATAAATCAATTAAAATGCTGTATTATTTGAAAAAAGTGCAGATAAAAGGTACTTAAATTCTCTTATACATCCAGTTGAATACAGCTAGATCTTAGCTGGCCAAAGCTCAGGTTTTAAGCAGAAAATATTCCAAAATGTACCACTTAAATAGGCATTAACAGGATATCAATGAATGAGACTACCCCTGACTGCAATTACTGTCTATGCAGGATTCTAACAGGCAATAAAATCTAGCAAACACTAACTGAAAAAACAGAGTCAAAACTTCCAGTTCAGTTAATATTCAATGCAACACAAATAAATCAATTAAAATGCTGTATTATTTAAAAAAGTGCAGATAAAAGGTACTTAAATTCTGTTATACGTCCAGTAGAATACAGCTATATCTTAGCTGGCCAAAGCTTAGGTTTTAAGCAGAAAATATTCCAAAATCTACCACTTAAATAGGCATTAACAGGATATCAATGAATGAGACTACCCCCACTGCAATTACTGTCTATGCAGGATTCTAACAGGCAATAAAATCTAGCAAACACTAACTGAAAAAACAGAGTCAAAACTTCCAGTTCAGTTAATATTCAATGCAACACAAATAAATCAAGTAAAATGCTGTATTATTTGAAAAAAGTGCAGATAAAATGTACTTAAATTCTCTTATACATCCAGTTGAATACAGCTAGATCTTAGCCGGCCAAAGCTCAGGTTTAAGTTTGGTTGTTGGACCAACCCTGACACTGACAGTGGCTGGGAAACAATTTGGTGAATTCCAAGCTCATATATATCATCCCTTGTAGTGTATGAGGAGTTTGCCTTGTGAACTACAGCAGTACACACACAGAATACTACAAGCATTACTCCTGTTCAACAATACATCGCTACTGAATACCTATTTCCACTATATGCATTGATTACACTGTAATTCTTACAGAACAGGTACTACATACACAGACACACTAAATGTTATACATACCTTCTTATTTATTGGAGGTGTTATTGACTGGTATATTACTCGTTTTCAGTTTGTGTTTCATTATTTTGTACTGTTCGACAGGTAGATACAGATGGTTTGAATGTGTGACAAGGCAACCTTTTATAGTTACAGATCAGTAACATGTGCTATCTCGATAACCAATTGGTGTTTCTAAGTAGTTAATTACATGCACATCAACGGCACTGCTATTGCCTTAGCCAATACCATGGCAACAGTGGAGTATAATTGAGTACTCCACTTCAGCTTTGTCCCGTTGCCTTACTTGTGGGGAAGACAGCCTGGAAGTGTTGTTTGAAATCTATTGCAACAGCTGTATGGAGACAAACACTAATATATTATGTGTAATGCCTAGAGGATTTCGTCTAAATGTGAGTACTGCTGTTAGATTTCTGAACATTGCTACTTATGCAGAGTTTGTCTGTACCTAATACTTCTACATATGTTTCAGTCTTGCCAGGATGTTTGATCAGCTCAAGGTTGCATAGCTATGCATATAATGTTAGAGGGTTTACAGTGTGCTTACCAGACATCTTTAGCTTGGTGTTAATGTGTATCATACTGTGCTGATAATCAGTAATCAGTAACACTTCCTGGTGTACTAACCTTTCAACCCTCTGAAATGGGATTAGTTCATACAAACCCTGTAACACCAGCAGCTGTTCCATTGTATAACATCAACTATTTCACGTAGGGCCATGTTAGTGTGTCTATGTCGAGGTATGTTAAGGTTTCAGCAGATGTCGTACAGTGGTTGAATAATTGGTTATGGTATGACAGTATGCAATGATGTAATTATTTTGGGTGTGGGGGAGATGTTGGTGGGTGTACATAGCAGATGTAGGTGTGTAGAAACCACTTTTATACATATTCCATATGTGTGTGATGTTGGTTCCCTATGTGAACACCTATCCCTTAGTGGACTAATACTATGGTAACTGCAGGCTGATTCATTAAGGCACTGTTAAATGCTTCCTGTATAGCATGTAGGTACTGTTATTCATTGAATCCTTTTGGCAATACATCGGAATGTAATAACGTTTTGATAAATGAAAGCTGTCTGTGTATTTCTGCCATGGATATTTGCAGTCATTGCAGTTGTGATGGTGACTGTGTCCATAGAACATATTTGTAATAGTGTATTGGCATATACTCTTCATATGTTATGTTCATATTGTTTGGGGGGGCAGAATGTGTGATTGCCATTGTCTATGTTATACTCAGATATGAACACTTCAGATGCTGTCTACACACATGTATGTATGTATGTGTGTGTGTATATATATATATATATATATATATATATATATATATATATGTATATAGATATAATATATAATATATAGTATTGATTATGTTTATCTGTACCCCCATAGATGTGTAGATGTTTTTAACCTATCTATATACATATATATGTATATCTCTATATATCGAAATGTCTCTATGTATCTCTCTCTCTCTCTGTCTCTCTCTCTCTCTGATATATATATATATATATATATATATATATATATATATATATATATATATATATATATATATATATACATATATATACATATATATATATATATATATATATATATATATATATATATATATGAGCATACACTTTTCATTGGGTACATGGAGGGTTGTCCTATTTCCACACATTCCTCCCTTTTGTGTTTTAACCTGTCTGCATACACAGCTGGCATAGGTACATCTCAGGTAACTTAGTGGTAGGTTACCCTGAGGATGGAGTACATGGTTGTGGGTTCTAATTGTGGAAGGTGTTATTATTTTACCTCTTAGAGTAGGCACTGGCAGGGAAAGTGTGAATAACGCACATTTAAGCAGTTGTAAGCAGGTTTGCTTGTGGTCTGCATGATGTTAAGCAAAGGTTAATCCTGTAAAGCGCTTCTCCATTTAACCTTGTTTAAGCACCGCTTACCATCGCGCAAACCTGTGCAAACTCACTTACAACTGCTTTAATCCACCTGCATCCAACAGCCCTTATTCTGGCCCTCAGAATAACTTAGCCCATGAACACTACAGTCACTGATTTTACCAATAAGGCATCTGAGATATGTACAAATGTGATGGTGTTTAGAATATGCATTTTACTACAGGCATTCCTCACTACTGAAGACAAATGTGACAGTTAGTGTACATATGTCTAATACATGTTAATGTTCATATATTTGTGGAATTAAGTGTTGCAATGTGACATGGCAGCGTGTATTATGGATGAGAAAGGTTCTTGTTTTGTGCCCTTTTTATTTTGTCTCCATACTCCATGTATACCCCTCCAGTTCACTTATTGAATATACAACCCAGGCTCTCCTTAATGCATGATTTCATTACCCATCATTCTTCCCCCACCCCAATCTTCACATACACAACAATTATCCCTTCTGTGGTGAATTAGGTTAATATTAATAGTTATAATACCAGAGCTGCATGTCTTTTGTGTATGCTTAAATTCCTTTGGATTGCTTCTGTGTCATGAAGTGTGTTCATAGATGTTTATATGTATGGCTATTTATGTAACTATATATATATATATATATATATATATATATATATATATATATATATATATATAAATCTTTATATTTATATCTATGTGCAGACATCACTGACATGTATGTGTGTATATATATATATATATATATATATATATATATATATATATATATATATATATATATATATATATATATAGATATATTTTGCATTAATTTGTAAAAGTTATACATATGTAGACTTGTATGTGTTGGTTCACAAACTACAGTACATTACAATGTACTGTACATATGTACACAAAGTGACTGTCCCATTTATGGTCATTACTGTGGAATACATATGGTATAAGGTGTAGTCTAAAGACAATGAAACATGTATACACCTCAGATGGCTTAGTGGCAAGTCCCATGACTATAATGTGCATAGTCCAGGGTTCAACACCTTTGATGCTTTAAAAATGTTTTTTCTCCAGCATAAGGCTCATTTATGCTGTTGTAAGCATGTTTAAAAGTGTTTGTGTAACATTAAAGCAGCGGTTGAACACAGTTAAACAAACTTTGTAATTTATAACTTGTGCGCGCAACACGCCAACATCCGCTAACTACTCAGGATATATACATTTCAGTGAAGTAACATCTCACTATGTGCTTACATAGCCTTACATTCTCTGTTCTGGTTTAAACACTTGGGCTTCAGGCCAATTATTTTACATTAAGAAGGTTCGTGGTCTGCACTCTTGAGGGAGGAGAGGCTGGATTCTTCCCTTCTGAACTGGGAATTTCTGGTTAAAGGCTTATAGTGCCCGCATATTTGAACTGTTTCTTATTGAAATTGGTGCGCCTTGTTTGCTGTAGCATAGACTAGATCCAGGCCTGCTGAATCTAGCTTTGTTTGCATAACTTGAGCACTAATCCAGTTCTTCTTAAAATTATTCAATTGTATTTATTACTGCTTGGTAGTAACCTGATTAAAGTGTAGCTATCAGTCTAAGCCTTTTGGTTTAAGCACTTGGGCTTCAGACCATTTGTTTTACATTAAGAGGGTTTGTGGTTTGCACTGTTGAGGCAGGACAGGCAGCTTACATCCTCCTAAGTTGGGAACTGCTGAGTAAGGGCTCAGTGTCTGTTATTCTAAAAGTGTACTAGTTCTGGTTTAACCACTTGGGATTCAGGCCAGTTATTTTACATTAAGAAGGTTCGTGGTCTGCACTCTTGTAGGAGGAGAGGCTGGACTCTGCCCTTCTGAGCTGTGAATTTCTGGTTAAAGGCTTACAGTGCATGCATATTTGACCTTTTTCATACTGAAATTGGTGTACCTTGTTTGCTGTGGCATAGATTAGATCCAGGCCTGCTGAATCTAGCTTTGTTTGCATAACCTGAGCACTAATTCAGGCCTTCTTAAAAGTATCCAATTGTAATTATTACTGCTTGGTAGTAACCTTCTTAAAGTGTAGCTATCATGCTAACCTATTTGGTTTAAGCACTTGGGCTTCAGACTAGTTGTTTTACATTAAGAAGGTTTGTGGTCTGCTCTGTTGTGGCAGGACAGGTAGCTTACATCCTTCTAAGTTGGGAACTGCTGATTGAGGGCTCAGTGTCTGTTATTCTAAAAGTGTATTAGTTCTGGTTTAAGCACTTGGGCTTCAGGCCAGTTATTTTACATTAAGAAGGCTTGTGGTCTGCACTCTTGAGGGAGGAGAGGCTAGACTCTGCCCTTCTGAGCTGGGAATGTCTGGTTAAAGGCTAAAGTGCCTGCATATTTGAACTGTTTCTTACTGAAATTGGTGTGCCTTGTTTGCTGTAGCATAGTCTAGATCCAGACCTGCTGAATCTAGCTTTGTTTGTATAACTTGAGCACTAATCCAGGCCTTCTTTTTTTGGAGAAGGTTCCCCTGCAACCCAGTGGCAGGAGTGTACAGTTAGAACTTGCCTAACTGAAGACTACAGAAACAGGGCTCAGTTTTGAGATTTTTTACTGGTTAATTGGGAAATTTGTATAAAAGCATTTTCTGATTGCTTGTAGTCATCTAAAGCTGTTTTTAAGTGTATGTGTTACTGTTTATAGTTGTCTAAAGCTGTTTTAAGTGTATTTTTACTGTTTTTGCCTTATCTTTTCAAAAACATTTTTCCTTGTTTCCCACATAGTATAGTCCAGTTTTTAGGCTAGTGCTGAATTCCGGGCTGTTACATTTTTCTGAGTTGCCCATACCTTACTTAGATAGAGGGAGGTTTCTCTGTTCACCTGTGAGAGAGGGAGCTTTGAGCAGCCATCTGTCCCTGGAGGAGTGGTTCCAGCCCAAAAGTTAGTAGTCTGTGGACCATTTTGGGCTAATTTCTATCTCTTTCATTTCCCTGTTATAAAAAACATGTTTGTATGGTTTTGCACATCCGGGCAGCACTGGTTAGCTAGGGCTAAATTTATCCCAGCTCCACCAAGTCTCTTCTTCAGTTTTTCCCTTGAAAGTAGTCTAACTCAACCTAAGCACTTAAAACGCATCCTACAGTCCAGCACTTGCTCAGACCTAATAGCAAGCACTAATTTACCCCAACACTTGATTGCCCAGTAGGGCAAGGCTCATTATTCACCCCCTCACCAACCAAGCAACTAAGCAGCTCACCCTACTATTCAGACATGACGAAAGGGCAATTTCAGGTATACTCTCCAGTCCAGCTGGTGAACCAGGGTATCCTGAGGCAATGTTACAACTGCCTCATGTACACAGACAACCCTCTCCTCCTACCACAAAACATTAACATATGCAAGAGATACAATTATATATCTAAATTGGAGGCTAAGCTCTCTCCACCCAAGACTGGAACAAGCAGTCATGAGGCAAAGGTTAACACTTGCACCACACATCCAGCCTCACATAGACATACTAAACAAGCACTGGCAAAAAATACACATAAATACACAAAAATCATACTCGGTGGCTCTAAATAAAAACCAGCAAAAGCATCACAGACCTCCAAAGCAGACACCCAAAAAACCTGCACCTTCTGTCACAAACTAGACAACACATAAAACACAAAATCAGTGTGCCACACAATCACAGCCCTTAAGGCAAAATAACATACCTAACACACTAGTAATAGGCAACTCTATAGTCAGGCACACTGATGTCCCACTCACTAGGCTGGACAAGGAGAAGGTTACTGTTAGTTGCCTGTCAGGAGCCAGAATCCGCCAAATAACACAAGCACTCAGGTCACTCCAGAACAAGTACAAATATGACTCTGTCATTGTTCATGTTGATGTGAATGACCTGAAATGTACCTCCCTGGACTACATGAAAAGAGACATGGAAGAGCTCTCTGATCATGTAGCCCAGGTGGGTATGACCCTGACTCTGAGTAGCATCCTGCCCTCACCAAGAATGATACCGCAGTATAAAGAAAAAAATTATCAATTTCAATAACTGGCTAAGCTTCTGGTGTCATTCAAAGGGGATCTAGTGTCTGCCAGCCTGGGACAACATGCTCAACAGGCCTCGTTGCTTCACAAGAGACGGCTTGCACCTGTCACCTTTAGGCTTTCGAATACTGGCCAAAGCTCTTATTGCCCCCATAGTGCCTGTTTTAGGCAAGGCTCAAAAGTCAAACCCACCTCCGTAAACAGCACAAATAAAAAAATGAGGGTTATGCTACTCAATGCCAGGAGTTTAAATCTCAAAATGCATGTGCTCAAAGCACTCCTCAGTATGGAGAACGTTGACATCTGTGCAGTAACTGAAACCTGGTTCAAGGCTCCACAGAACACCCCAGCACTACCAGGCTACAACTCATACCACACATTTCGGCCACAGAACATGGACCAAAACACAAAAGGAGGGGGTGTATCCATATTTATCAAGGATACCTACACCCCCAGGTAGGTGGCGCAGCATGATACCTCTGAGATCATCCATGTGCAATTAACATCAGGCAAATCTGCAATGCAAATTGTGGCCTGCTACAGATCACCCTCCATGACCCAGGACCACCACTCCACCTTTCTGGAGACACTGGAAAACATGAAGGTCCTACTGAACACCCTGATATTGGGTGGTTTCAATTACCCTACCATTAACTGGGAAAACTAATCAAGTACAAACTCCCAGGTCCAGCGCTTCCTGGAATTTATCAACTCAAATGCCCTGGATCAGCTGGTAAACTCCCCTACCAGAGGTGAAAACATGTTGGACCTGGTCATCACCAACATGGGCGACAGGTGTTTCACACCAGAGGTCAACCCATCACTGGTTAGATCAGACCATAAACTAATCACTTTGGATGTCCACACCCCACCACCACCCCCAACTAAGGAAACCACAGTAAAAAAAATTTCTAAAGCAAACTTCACCTAACGTAAGACAGAGGTGGTAAGTTTCACAGCCCCCACGCTAAAGGATAACGCTGCCAAAGATGGAGAAACCTTTACAAATGCACTCTATGAGCACCTACAAGGATGCATGGATCGTGCCATCCCTAGCAAAACCAAGACTCACTCCCCTAAGAGAAGGAAACCAGTCTGGTGGACTCTTGCCATAAACAGGCTATACAATATGAGGAGGAAACTAGTTCAGAAAAAAAGCAAATCCCAAGAAGAAAATACATTCCTGATCAGTATCAGTAAGAAACTAAGGTCCCTCATAAAATCCTCCAAGGCTAACTTCGAAAGAATAACAGCCAAGGATTCAAAAGATAACCACAAAGCCTTCTTTAACTATGTCAAGAATCTAAGTGGCAACCCGCAGATATAATCTGAGCTAGTGCAAAATAGCACAAAATATACTGAACCCACTGATATTGCCAACATCATGGCAGATAGTTTCAGTACAAACTTCACCCCCCTTTCACCCCCAAAACGGCCCACAACAATACCGAAAAAATATAGTGTCCCAGAAATCACAGATGCACAGGTGAAAACAGCCCTTTCAAAAGCCAAAAACACAGCATCAATGGGGCCAGATGAAGTCCCAGGCTGCATTTTGCACGAACTATAGAACAAACTAACCCCCCACCTAAACACACTGTTCAACCTCAGTCTCTCCATAGGCTATGTGCCCATAGAATGGCGCACAGCAACCGCTATTCCAGTCCACAAAGGAGGGGCCACAACTGACCCTGGTAACTATCGCCCCATAAGCCTGAGTAGGCTGGTCTGCAAGGCTATGGAGCGCATCATCATTGAACTCATTAACAAAGACATTGGGAACCTCCAAACACTTGATTCGACCCAGTTCGGCTTTGTTAAGGGCAGATAATGCCTACTAAACCTGGTTGACTTCTTCAAGACAGTCACCAAGGCCATAGATGAAAAGAAGGTAGTTCACACAGCCTACCTTGACCTCGCCAAGGCTTTTGACACCATTCCCCACTCAGGAATTATAGAAAAACTCACCAGCCTGAACATAAACCCATATGTCACGAGATGGGTTGCCAACTGGCTTACAGACAGAACTCACACAGTAAGAATAGCGGGCTCCAGGTCTGACTCTGAACCACTCATAAGTGGTGTCCCACAAGGCTCGGTCCTGGGACCCCTACTGTTCAGCATATACTTCTCAGAAGTACAGGCAAACACAGGTGGACCATGGCTAACCAAGTTCACCTATGACTGCAAACTGGGAGCCATAATTGACTCACAGGCTGACACAGAAATTCTCCAAAAGGGCCTTACTGAAACGGACACCTGGTGTCAAAATCATGGTCTCAAGCTAAATGCCAAAAAATGCATAGTCATCCTGTTTGGGAAAAACAAAACACCCATGAATTACCACATAGGTGGCAGCCCCATTAATACAGAAGAGGTAATAAGAGATCTGGGGACCCATGTAGATAGTAATCTCTCCTTTGACAATCATATTGCCAAAGTAGTTAGGAAATCCTTCTATGTAGCCCATCTAATTACTAAAGGGTTCACATCTAGAAATAAAGAGGTTATAGTGCCTCTCTACTCGTCACTCATCCGACCCATCATAGAGTACAATGCCCCGTTTAGGATGTACCTCACAAGACACTTCCAACAGCTGGAAAGACCACAAAAGTACCTCACCAAGAGGATTATTGGTCTCAAACATATGTCCTATGCAGCCCGACTGGAAAAACTCCAGCTGTACTCAGTGACATATCTCTTACTCAGAGGTGATCTCTGCCTGACTTACAAAGCCACGTCCAACTCAGAATTGATGGACATGCTCCACCTAAAGAAATCCAAGTTGCTGCGAGCCACTAGCTCTAGTGAGCTAAACCTCACCACAACAATAAATAGAACATGCTGGAGGGATAGATTTCTGTCACAGAGACTCCCCATGCTTTGGAAGAAAATTCCTAACTACATTAGGCAGAGTCCCTCACTAACACTCTTCAAGAGAAACCTTGACGAGTGGATGGGTAACAGAAACTACACCCCTGGGATCACTTCATTGGCTCTTCTTGACAGAGGCTTAGTTAACTAATCAATGGGGCAGCGAAAGCTGACACACTCTGGCTAAGCTTATAAATGCCCTTGGGCAGATAGCCTAGTACCTACCTATGGACCTATGTTGACTTTACTCTCCAGCACACATGGGTTTATATGGGTGTTTTGAATGTTTATTATACAGGTGAATACTACCTATATATGCAAGCTGTGGTTAAGGTATACTTTTTAACATGATAAACATCCCTGGCTTTATTGGGATTTGAACCTCAAATGCACAGATACTATGTAGATGCTGTAACCATTACACTATTGACATTAACGTTGCTTCTGCCTATTTCCTATTTAGATGATTTCTATGTATAAGCTAGGCTAAGCAAAGGGCGGAGGCACACAAACCCACTGAGCTTCACTTACTCTTGAAATAAAAACATATAACAAATGAAATGAGAGACAATAAATTACATTCCTAACTACATTAGGCATAGCCCCTTACTTACACATGTCAAGGGAAACCTTGTTGTGTGAATGGGTAACAGAACATACATCTCTGGGATCATGTGTCCCAGAACCATACAGCCAGGGGGTGGTGGAGCCTGTCCAGTTTGATAGCTGCAAGACCTGTTGGGGAAATTAAATGGTGTTGAATTGGCACATTAACATGCCCTCTTTAGATCACTAAGTGCCCTTATCACCCTCCACGACCCTAGTCTTCAACAGCTTCCGGCAACTCTGCCTGGAATTGCTTCATTGGCTATGCTTAACAGAGGCTCAGTTACTTCAATGGTGCAGAGAAAGCCAATACACTGCAGCTATGCTTCTAATTGTCCTTGGGCAGATAGGTAGTAGGCTATCTGTGAACCTCTAAAGTGCAGGCCATCACAGCCATAGTATGTGAATAAACAGACTTTCAGATCACAATATACAGTGAGAAATCACCATGTAGTCAGGAAACAGTTAAGTACAGCAAGAACATACAGAACACTGATACTTAATCCCTCCAAAAGCCTATCTTGGAAGCTAGAAGACTTGTATAAGTTTAAGGCTTTCTATTGCTTACCAGTAGGTTACCTACAGGACAGATGAGAAACAAGCACAGATGGGAAACATGCATGCAACAATACCATACCGGATTATGTGTCAGCCTTAGGCTTTGGAATACTTGCCAAGGCTATTGGTGCCCCCATGGTGTCTTTTTAGGATAGTCTCAAAGGTGAATACCAGCTCCATAAACAGCACAGTAGCAGAATCAATGAGGGTTATGCTACTCAACACCAGGGATTGTGATCAGAACATGCATGCACTCACAGCACTCCTCAGTATGGACAACGTCAACATCTGTGCAGTAACTGAGACCTGTTTTAAGGCTCCTGAGAGCACACCAGCACTACCAGACTACAACCCATACCACACATTTTGGGCACAGAACATGAACTGACACAGACATGGAGGGGGTGTATCCATATTCATCAGGGATACCTACACCTCCAGGTTAGTGGGGCAGCATGATACCTCTGAGATCATCCATGTGCAGCTAACATCAGCCACAACTGTAATGTAAACTGTGGCCTGCTACAGATCACCCTCTATGACCCAGGACCACCACTCCACCTACCTGGAGAAAGTGGAGAACATGACAGTCCTACAGCACACCCTGGCATTGGTCGATGTCAACTACCCTACCATTAACTTGGAAACTTACTCAAGTACTCACTTCCAGGCCCATCGCTTCCTGGAATTTCTCACCTCATGTACCCTTTATCAGGTGGTAAACTCCTTAATGAGGGGTGGAAACATACTAGAAGTGGTCATCACCAACATGGGTGACAGGTGCACCACAGCAGAGTAAAAACAGTAACTGGTTAGATCTGACCATGAACTATTCAATGTTTCCACACCCAACCATCTCTCCCACCCACAGAAACCACAATGTATACCTTTCCTACAGCTAAATTCACACTACTAGAGACAGGGGTGGGGGGTTTCACAGCCCCCAAGCTAAGGGCAAACACTGCTCAAGATACAAACAGATTTATAAATGCAATCTATAAGCACTTACACGGATGTATGGATCATGCCATCACTGGTAAACCAAGACTCACTCCTAGATAAGGACACCAGTCTGGTGAACCCCTGCAATAAACAGGCTATACAACAGAAGTAGGACAGTGTTCCAGACAAACAGCAAATCCCACGAAGGGCAGACATCCGTGTCCAGTATTAGTAACATATGTAGGTCCCTCATGAAATCATCCAAGGCTAACATCAACAGGAAAATAGGCAAGGATTCGAAAGATAACCACAAAGCCTTCTTTGGCTATGTCAAGGATCTAAGTGGTGACACAGAGATTTGCACTGTGCCCATGAAATATAGTCCAAAATATGCTGACTCTACTGATATTGCCAACATCCTTGCAGATACATTCAGTGCATAATTCACCTCCTAAAGAGCCCACAACAATACCAGAAAGGTACAGTATCATACACATCAGAGACACACAGGTGGAAATGGCCCTCTCTAACAGCAGAACATAGCATCAATGGAGGCAAATGGTGTCCCAGACTGCATATTGCAAACATTACAAGACAACCTGACCCTCCACCTAATTAAGCTTTTTAACCTCAGCCTCTCCACAGGCTACATGCCCATACAATGGCACGTGGCAACGGTTATTCTACTCCACCAAGGTGGAATCTCAACTGACCATGGTAACTACCACGCCATAAGCCTGACTAGCCTGGTCTGCAATGGTATGGAGTGAATCCTCATAGCACTCATTAACAAAGACATTGGTAACCTCCAAACACGTGACCCAACACAGGTCAGCTTAGCTGAGTGCAGTTCATGCCTACTGAACCTGTTTGACATCTAACATACAGTCACCTAGACATTAGATGAGGGAAGAGGTGGTTCACACATACTACCTGGACCTCACCAAGACTTTTGACACCATATCCCACTCAGGTATTATTGATAAACACACCAGTCTGTACATACACCCATACATCACAGGTTGGGTTGCCAACAGGCTTACACACAGAACCCACATGGTATGACTAGCAGTCTCCAGATCCAACTCTTAACCAGTCATGACTGGTGTCCCACAGGACTCAGTATTGGGAGCTCTACTGTTTGGCATATACTTCTCAGAGGTACAGGCAAACACAGGTGGACTATGGCAGACCATGTTTGGCAATGGAAGCGAACTGGGAGCCATAATTGACAGTCCAACTGACACAGACATCTCTCAATGGGCCTCACAGAGACCAACAGAGGGTGTCAAAGTCATGGCCTCCCGCTAAGTGCCACTAACTGCATGGCCATTCCATTGTGGAATATTAAGCACCCACATATTAACACATAAGTGGTAGCCACTTCAATACAGACAAGGTAATAGGGTATCTGGGGCCTAAGGTAGATAGTAATCTCTCCTTTGACAAACACATCTCCAAAGTAGTTAGGACATCCTTCTATGTAGGCCATCTGATTACTAAAGGGTTCCTATCTAGACATACTGGGGTTATAGTGCCCCTTTACTCATCACTCATCGGTCCCATCATAGGTACCCATTTGGGATGTACCTCAGAAGACACTTCCAACAGCTGGAAGGTCCACGAATGTACCTCGCCAAGAGGATTACTGGCCTCAAACATATGCCCTATGCAGCCAGACTGAATAAACACCTGCTTTACTCAGTGGCATCTCGTTTACTCAGAGATGATCTCTGCTGGCCAACACAGCCATGTCGAACTCGGGCTTAATGGATATGCTCCACCTATGGGAATCCATGTCACAGTGAGCCACACACTGTAATGAGCTGAAACTTGCCACAAAAATAACTGGAAGATGCTGGAAAGACGGATTCCTGTCACAGATACTCCCCACACTTTGGAACAAAATCCCTAATTACATTATACAGAGCCCCTCACTAACACTCTTCAAGATAAGCCTTGAAGAGTGGATGGCGAACAGTAGATACACCCCAGGGATCCCGCCATTGGCTCTGCTCCACAGAGGGACAGTTAATGAATCAATGGGGTGGCAAAAGGTGACACATTTTGGCTAGGCTTATGAATGGCCTCTGGCAGTTGGCCAAGTACCTACCTATGAACCTATACATACAGTATCAGCACATGCTTATAGCTAAATTTACTGCTCAGGTATTGACTTACCTTGTGCCAATGGCAGCTGTGTGTGCAATAGTGGAGGGCTACCTATGTTGGATGCACACATTAGACTGCCTATACATGACAATTTACAGGTAGTCTTGTGTGTGTGTGTGTGTGTGTGTGTGTGTGTGTGTGTGTGTGTGTGTGTGTGTGTGTGTGTGTGTGTGTGTGTGTGCCATCCATTTTTACTGTGTGTGCAGGTGGAGAAAGATGTCAGTCTCTAGGTGCCTACACTGTCAGTGTATGTGCTATACATTCCCTCCTTGCCAAGGCATGGGCATACTGGGCACACCTCTGTCTGCCTACTGGGGCGGGCTAAGAGTGTTTGTGGTCTGACTACCTCTGTGCCTGTGGGGCCCTTGGCACTGGTGGTGGGCTGTGAGGGCCTTCACCATTCTGTCCCTGCTTCAACTGTTTCCACAAGATCATATTGTGTAGCATGGCACATACTATGAAGATGTGGGCACATGTGCCTGGAGAATACTGCAAGACTCCACCAGATATGTCCAAGCAATTGAACAGTGATTTCAGCATCCCAAACACATGCTTTATAATGATTCTGGTTTGTGCGTATGCCTCATTATGGCATTCCTGCATGGGTGTGTGTACATTTCTGATGGGAGTTATCATCCACAGTTCCAGTGCATAGCCAGCATCCCTGACCAGGTGGCCATTTGGGATGTCTCCCCTGGCAAATACCTGATACAGCTGTGAGGTATGCCAGATGTGGGAGTCCTGATATCTTCTAGGGCTGCCAGCACACACATTCATGATAATGCCTTGGGCATTGCACATGACCTGGCAGTTGATGGAGGGGTATCCCTTGCGGTTTATGTAGAACCTACCCTGCTCACCAGGTGGTGACTTGATTTGTATGTGCATGCAGTCTATTGCACCCAGTACCTCTGGGTATTCTGCCACATGGTGGAAGAGATGCATATTGCTGGCCAACTCCTCCTGCATTCGGGGGAAGTATATATGCTCATTGGCATGTGTTAACATGGCATCCAGGAACTGGTGTAGTACCCTGGATGTTGTTGCCTGTGAGATCCCAATGATATCCCCAACTGGTCTTTGAAAGGTACCTGTAGCTAGTATTATCAGACTTACACATACCTTTGTATCCACTGGGATAGGTTCCCTTCTGTTTATTCTGGCTCTGAGGCATGGCCGGCACAGCTTCACAAGTTGCTGTAGGATGTCACTGTCCACTCTGTAATGCTCTACTATCTCCAAATCATGTAGCCCCTGCCTGGTAGGTTACCCTGGGTCTGAACACTCTCCTCATCCTATGGTGCCTGAAGTAGTCATGTGCATCATCCTCCACACCACCTTCAGTCACCAACACATGCTGGTGGATCAAAGCTATGGCAGCCCCTAACATGTACATACTAAAAGTTCCCCGTCTGTATACACCACTGGTGCAGAGTTATGGGAATACACAAATGTGTGTGAGGTGTTTTCACACTTTATACTATTGTGCTTTGGATGCTGCTGATGTCACTGGGTGTGTATGAGCTATTCCAGCTGCAGCGTATCTTAATTATGGGTTTTACAATGAGTACTGCAAGTGTGGGGCTTTTACTGTGGAGTTATGCTTGCCTGCCTTGATTAATCTGTTGCCCTTTAATACACTTTTAAACTTGGATCCCCTCCCATTATCAGGCATGCATCCACCTGCCGTCTTTCTTGTTTTGTACTTTCCCTGCCCAGTCATGGAAAAATGTGCCTTGTAGCTGATATACTGCAAATCGGCTTTGCTCTGCTTTGACACTTTACTGTTTTCTTTGTAATACAGTCCCTCCCCTTTCCTGTTGTCAATGGCCCATTGTAGGCTCCTAGGTGTTGATTAGTCATTTGTACTCCAATTTCCCTGCAGCAGCATTTCCTTATTTCTTTCCTATATCCTTCCTGTTTCAGCTCCAGTGTGCGCCGCGCAAACCCGTTTACCGGGTTTAAGCACGTTTCCATCTCCGTTCACATGCATACTCGGTTACCTTGTGTACTCTCAGATAAGCAAATCTATGGCCAGTTCAGCACACCCATATCCTGCAGCTTTGCTTAGCTATGGGCAAACCGGTTTAGCAATGCTCCAATGTACTTACAGCAATGGTGACACACCCCTCTCTTGATGTCATCTTTATCCCAAGGGCACACCTCGGTGTTATAACGCTACGCTGTGAGGTGCATCCTTACACCAGCGGGGAATCTGTGATTCACTATTACTCCTCTCATTTGCATGGCATTGCCTACTAATTCCTAGCTACCGTGCATAATACTGTCACAGCCCCTTAGCAACCCTTGTGCCATAGTGTGGTGTAGCATGCCTGCCATTGACTATTATGGGGAAATCATGATATGTCTTACATTGCAGTTTTATTCTATATTTTTATATTTTCCTTGCAATCTCCTTTGTGCGCCGCTGCCCTGCGCTTCCACTTCACAATAGAGTGACTATATATTCAATGTTAATTTTATATTTTGTACATTTTTTTTATGCCAATGTCTATATATTTAGCCATTGGCATATATTAACAATATAATACATGAGTTTAGTCAGCTGTCATGGCTCTGATTTTATGTTTGCAAAAATGTAAACCAATTTTTACGGTTTACATTTCTGCATGCTTACACTACACCTGTACCACTTCCTGGATCGCTACATACCTTCATTTGCATGTTACACTGCTGCACATGGGGTAATTAGCATACAGAGCCTGGGAGCTGTGCGGGCATAGCGTACGCAGCTAGTGCACATGGGAACAGCTTGTACCTGGATCACTTGGAGGCCATATTTGGTGTTGGAACGCTGATGCTACACCTGCACCTGGCGCAAGCTTCATGAATTCCAGGGATAGTCTGACCCTTTTGTGTGAAGACACTGCTGTTATTGGGATCCATAGTCTAATGCCAGAAGGCTTCAGGTGGCTTAAATCTAACACTTATTTTTTGGTCAAATTATAACAAATTGAGGTGCATATAAACCTTACAAAATTTGTAATTGCTTACATTCAGGTGTGAGGTAACGGGTCTGTAGAATGAGAGTCTTGCAAATATGATTGAAAATATGTGTAATGTGTGTGCTCATGTTTCTGTATAATGTATAAAAATGTTTAAAAGTAAAATGTGACTATTTTGCTAGCCTTACTGTGGGGAGTAAATTAAAGGCTTTGTGAGTTTTTCTTTTTTACTGAGTATGTGATTGCATGGTCTGAATCTGTAAATAACATATTTTGTTTCTATAAGGTGGTTGTTAGCCCAAAAGAGAAAAGCAAACTAAACAAATGCAAAATAAATAAGTATTTATGAAACCATGGCAGGAAAGTTTTTTTTAATCTATTACTTCATGTAACGTTTCAGGAAAGTACTATGGACTGTGTTTTGCTAAAGAGAGATGGGCTAGAAGGAAAGGAGTTACTGGCATGTCTCCTAGTGCAGATTCATGATAAGACATCCCTTCAGGGGTTCAGATATAATGAACCTCTATCCAGAGATTGTTGAACTGACAGCCATCATTTTATTGTTTGCACAGAGTGTTAACCAGGATTTTGCTGAAAATGAAACAACTTAGGACTCTGTACCAGTCAATGTATTTCTAGATTTCTGCCTTTGTCTTTTAGCTGCAAGCATTGAGATATTGTGGATCGGGCCCAGTAACTCTTCCTGTTAGATGTAGCTAGGAAAGATTTAGCTGGTTAGACAGTTTCTTTTTTAATGGTTATTCTTCCATATTTCCTATTCATTTGTTTATATTTCTAGATTAGATATTTCATTTTTAATTGTACTGTCCCACTCCTTAATTTTTAAGTGGTGTATTTGTTTATCCATTTTAAATGTTTGCGATTGTATTATTTATTTGTTTTTAATTTATAAGAGGGATCACACTGTGAATGGTAACTTGTTGCTGTTATCCACAGGACAGAATGCTCTGCTGTACATATTTATGGTTAATAACTATTTCATTCATTTCTTTTTTTTTCAAAACAGGTTTATTGTTTTAACATATAAGAGAAATATCATAACAATTTTATACAAGTAATTAAAAATAGGTATTATTATAATATTCAACAAAACAACTAAAGTATTTACAAAGACATCCACTACAATCAGATCAATTAATTAAACTAAAATACCATGCTATTGAAATTAAAATTTTTTTAACAAATTTTGTAAATTATCCCATACAATAAAATAAGATGTGTTTCTATTTGTTCTAGTCCTAATTGTGTTTATTTCCATATGGCACACTATATTCATAACATTTTTAAATTCATTGAACGAAGGAGGTGTATCTGAAATCCAATTTCTAGTTATTATTTTCCTAGCCACTGCTAGAATAGACCATAACAAGGGAAGCTTAACCTTTTTAACACTTTGAGGTACAGGTGTGTTGAATAATATAAGAGATTTAGAAATAATGAAATTATCTGTAAAAAGAGCCTGCAAAATTCATTAATTGACTTCCAGTATTCTTTCAATTTTATACAGTCATAAAACATATGAGCCCAGTCAGCATTAATTTCTACATTACATCTCTTACATAGATTATCTTTATTATTTATTTTATTCATCATCAAAGGTGTATAAGAAGATGTATGTAAAAATTTCCATGTATAAAGTCTCCAGACAATGGAAGACGTAGTTCTATAAGCAGATTCCAATATATATTGTTTATCTTGTTGATTTGGTGGGTCCCCATTAATAGAAGTGAAATAATTCCAGTATGAATCTACACTGTAAAAAGTTTCTTGTCTGATAACTTTATGTATGTATGAAAGTTTACCTTTATCAGAAACTTTATGTTGTAAATTTAATATCAAGTAATCAATCAGTGTTGGAATAGATTCTTTAACAGTTATAGACATTAAATCTATTCTATTAATGAGATGTTGTCTAAAGGTCTGAACCTCTAACCAGCAAGTTTCTCTTAGATCAAATTCTTGTTTTAAGAAATCTAGATTTTTAACTTTATTATCAGATATCAACTGATACCAGTACTTTAGATCATTATCTATAGCTAAATGAGTTCCTTCAGATGTAGATGACAAAAGCATACCCTGAGTATACATTATAGGAAATACAATAAAATTCCATTCCCTATACTTAGGGTGCATGAATATAAAGTTACGATAACTAATAATAATATTTAATGGGTAACAAACCATATGTTTAGGTGTAATAGGTGAAGTACAAAATTCCTTTAGTAACCATAACATGGAGTTATTTACAATCATATTTTTATGTGTTAAGGAGATTTTCATGAAGTGTATACTAATTAGCTCCCAATAATCTTTCCATTTTGTGACACATGACTGATCTATTAATAAAGTAATAACTTTTACAATAGAAGAGATAGTATATAAATTAAAGTCTGGAAAAGAAATACCCCTTGAGACCAGCTATTAGTATGTTTCTTTAATGCAATCCTAGGTCTATTAGGTGCCCATAAGAAATTTAACATTAGTGTGTTCAGTTTCTTGATAATTATTTTGTAGGTGGAAGTATTATTGATTGTATTAAGTATAAAATCTTGGGGAATATTATCATTTTAATAATTGTAAGTCTCTCCTCCATAGTAAAAACAAATTATTCCAGGTATTAAAAAGATTTTGTATATTAAGAAAACAGGTATTATAATTATTATATATAATAGATTTAATATCTTTAGATAGTATTATAGCTAAATAAGTTATCTGACCTGAATTGGGTACATATTTAGTAGAATGACTAATGAGAATATTTTTTGTGTATATATAGGTAGTATTTTTTTTCTTCATTGAATATTAAACCAGAAATACTTTTAAAATTCATCATGTTATCAAATAGAGACTGTATAGAAGAATTAGATCCTGCTGATGTAATTAGAACATCATCTGCAAAAAGTTGAATTTTGGATGTTGTATTTTCATCTATTTCAAAACCCTCTATGTCAGTACTGTTTCTGATCAAATTAGCCCAAGGCTCCATTACTAAAGTGAATAATAGTGGAGAAAGTGGACATCCTTGTTTTGTACCTTTAAGAATGGGTATTTTTGTGAAACATATGTTCCTACCTTAATATAAGCCAACGTTCCTTTGTATAAATGTTCAATTAGATTTACAAATGCATCCGAGAAGTTTGTGCACTTCATTAAGGTAAACAGATAGTCCCAACTTACTGAATCAAATGCTGAACTTATATC
The DNA here is from genome assembly GCF_019279795.1 of Protopterus annectens. Taxonomy (NCBI): domain Eukaryota; kingdom Metazoa; phylum Chordata; order Ceratodontiformes; family Protopteridae; genus Protopterus; species Protopterus annectens. Next base: position 898,714,820 of record NC_056737.1, read on the forward strand.
AAGACTAATAAGTGTTAAATCTTTCTTTTTCCTATTTGAAAAATCTATTAATGTTAAAGTTCTTCTTATATTATCAAAAGTATTTCTATTTACAATGAAGCCTGTCTGATCTATATCTATAATGCCGGGAATGATTGTCTTCAATCTATCAGCAAAGATATTCATAAACATTTTATAATCAACATTAAGTAATGAGATGGGCGATATGAAGAACATCTAGTTGGATCTTTATTAGGTTTTAAAATTGGTGAAATAAATGTATATTGCCAAGATGGGGGTTATTAACTCAGTTTGGGCCAAAATAAAAACCTTATGTATTAATGAATATGTATTTTTAGAAAGGATTTTATATATCTCTGGTATAATACCATCATTACCCGGTGCTTTATTTGATTTAAGCTTATTTATTTGTGTAATAACTTCTGTATATGAAATACCCTTGTCCAATAGTTTAATCTGTTGTTTATTAAGCTTTTTATTCATATTTGTGGTTATAAACTCCTTTATTTTATCTTTAGGTTCCATGTTAATATTATTATGGTTAATTTTGTGAAAGTGATTTCTAAATTCATCTAGTATTTCTGGTATACTAGAAACATTCTTCTTTTTCCTTAGAGAAAATATTTCTTTGATATGGTTTTGTTTATTCAACCTTTTTGTTTTATTTTTAAGTCTATGTAAGTATTTGGGGCTTATTGAATAAGACAAAAACTTGTATTTCTCTAAA
>NC_056737.1:898718046-898770546 GCF_019279795.1 Protopterus annectens
TCTAGGTCAAAGGTAAGACCAGCTGCTTTCAGCTTCTCTGTGAGAATTCTGAGAATTGAAGCTTTTGAAGTAGCTCATGGACACTGTGCATGAGACAGCCCACATCCCAGATTGTCTCTCTTAACATTTTGGTGGGAAACTTATTAAAAACTAGTGACAAACATTCATTTAGCAGTGTAAATGCATTTAAACATGACAAAACCTTCACAATGCATTCTACAGGTTATTACAGACTCTATGTAAGTGAAATCAAGCCCAAAATTATTAATAAGTAACAAAACTCAACATTTTTGTCCCAACTCAACTCCTATCACGAATCTTATTATTTACTGTGTCTATATGATCAAAATTATTTCTATATATTAATAAAGAAAAGAAAAAGAGAGTAGAAAGTAAAAGGGTGTAAGGCAGAAATAAAAAAAATGTAAGAGAAAGCTATAAGAAGTATATACAATAGAATATTTCTTACTGTTTATATTAATAGAGTTAAAAATAAAACATATTATTTACTATTATTTAGTTCTAATTATTATTAGTTAAAGCATGACAGATTATTTACAAACAAGCATAAGCAGTGTAATCAAGAAAGTATAATTAGGTAGTGTCATTCCTGTATCTGTGATGTGTCAGTGTGATATCTAGGTTAAAGGTGAGACTAGCTGCTTTCAGCTTCTCTGTGATAATTCTGAGAGTTGAAGCTTTTGAAGTAGCTCATGGACACTGTGCATGAGACAGCCCACATCCCAGATTGTCTCTCTTAACATTTTGGCGGGAAACTTATTAAAAACTAGTGACAAACATTCATTTAGCAGTGTAAATGCATCTAAACATGACAAAACCTTCACAATGCATTCTACATGTTATTACAGACTCTATGTAAGTGAAATCAAGCCCAAAATTATTAATAAGTAACAAAACTCAACATTTTTGTCCCAACTCAACTCCTATGCAAATCTTATTATTTACTGTGTCTATATGATCAAAAGCATTTCTATATATTAATAAAGAAAAGAAAAGAGACTAAAAAGTAAAAGGGCGTAAGGCAGAAATAAAAAAAAATGTAAGAGAAAGCTATAAGAAGTATATACCATAGAATGTTACTTACTGTTTATATTAATAGAGTTAAAAATAAAACATATTATTTACTATTATTTAGTTCTAATTATTATTAGTTAAAGCATGACAGATTATTTACAAACAAGCATAAGCAGTGTAATCAAGAAAGTATAATTAGGAATAGCATTTGAAGAACATATAAACTTTTAAAGGAAAAAAAATGTATCAAATTACTGACCTTATTTTTCCTCTTCAGAAAGAGAAACAAGTTAAATCACAGCTTGCCATTAAATCTCCAGATATTTTGATTAGTTATGAAACAAAACATTTCTTTGCACACAGAGAATAACTTTGATTAAATCTTTTTCAAAATATTTGTTGCTTCTTGGAAATGCAGGAACTATATTTAAAAGAATTAATAATAAAATAAAATGATGAGAGAGAAAAAACATAGTACAAATCATTTGTTTTTAGTCTCTTCTTCTTCTCTGAAGTCTTCCACGAAGTTTCAGTTGCCAGTCTCTTTAACGAAGGACTAGCCCATTCCATTTCTTCTATTTTTCCAAAATCTTATTTTTTTGATAAACAGTAAAGCAGAGTCTAAGTCATCGAAAATTTTAGGACCATCAGGAAGGAAGATTTTAAGCTTGGCAGGAAACAGAAGGTATGTTTTAAACTGTGCTTTTTTAAGCTCCCTTATTAGTGGCAGAAAAACTTTTCTTTTAGCTAATACCATGGAAGAATAGTCATTGTCAAAACGCACAGTTGTTTCATTAATCTTAACAGGAGCTTTAGCCCAAGCAGATTTAAGAACCATCTCTTTATCAAAAGATGATAGAAATCTAACTATAACTGATCTAGGATAGTTTATGTTAGAGTTAGTATTAGCTATAGATCTATGTGCTATTTCGATACCAAAAGAGAATGCTTCTGGTAAATCTAAAGTTTTAGGGAGCCATGTTGTTAAAAAAGAAGTAATATTGTTAACTTCAATATTTTCTGGCAGTCCAAAAATCCTAATGTTATTGCGCCTAGATCTATTTTCCAGGTCATCCAGCTTTGTTTGTAAATGTGTATTTTGTTTCAGCAGAAACTCAATGTTGATTTCCTCTTCTTGTATTCTATTTTCCATGTCATTCACAGCTTCTTCTATGCCTGTCATCTGGATCTTCTGTTGTTGCAGGTCCATATGTAACAAGTCTATTTGTTTTGTTGTTTTTCTATGAAAGTGTCTATTTTAGTATCCATTTTATCCATCTTAGCAGTAAGTTGCTGGACTATAATTATCAGAGACTGAAGTTCTTTCTTGATGCTGGAGTCTTGAGAATTTGTCTTACTGGAACTCATTTCAGACTGATAAACTGACAGGAAAATTTCCAAAGTAATTTCTGACAGGAATATTATTAAGATTTCCTTTCTTTTTTAGATATAGTTCAAGAACTATATAAAACAAACATATTTAGAAAGAAAATTACTTCAAAAATTAATTTTTTAAGTAATTAATTCCTGTCAATGTAATGAAATTGGTGGAGCTGAAGAAATCTGCTGCTATCCTGTGTTCATCCTTGGCCACGCCCCCATTACAACCTATTTCATTCATTTCTAAAGAGTGAAACAATACATGGAATTCTTCATTCAGATAACTTGAAATGGGGCAAGTAATCTATCTTGGTCTAAGACAGAAAGGTGTAGTACTGGAAATTGGAAATATTACCAACCTTTCCTGGGAAGTACTATATGTGTGTGTGTGTGTGTGTGTGTGTGTGTGTGTGTGTGTGTGTGTGTGTGTGTGTGTCTGTTTGTAAACATTTCTCAAAAGTAGAGTAGTACAGTTACTGTGGGGAAGGAGGAAACACTGGAAAACCCTAAATCTAGAAGTTAGTTCGAAAGGAGACTTGGAAAGCCAGACTGGTTGTTGTTCAGTGTGAAGCCTATCCTTGGGTGTGAATTGTATGGGCCCATAGCCCAGGACAAGACTTCCTATTTCCTGAGATTTTTTTTCAGATTGCACTTCAGTAAGTGAGTTATATAGTGATCCATTTGTGTGAACATCATATTTAATCTTTTTTGTGCCTGTTATGAGAATTGTAAGGCTATATTCCCTGCTGGCCATTAGATTTTTGTGGGGAGTGGAGCAGATTCATAATATATAACCTCTTTCCACCATCACAGACTGCATTTAGATGATAGAATGCTCTGTAAAAGAGCAAGCATGCAGAGTTTTTGGGATGTGTCATATTATGAATGTTTGTAATGAGATACTGAAGTTGTTTAAATGAACCAAAGTACTGCAGTGGAAGTTTTGTATATTCATCTTGAAACTTGTAAAAACTGTATTTAATGTTCGATAAATATATTAAAGTGTTAAGCACAGTAAACAGCCATTCATTCATTCTATAATTATCTTCTTAATCTACTTTGGGGTCATGGGAGAGAAGCAGCAACCCATTTTGGTGTTCTATGCCCAACAGTGGAGAGAAACTAGTCCAGAAAAGGGCACCAACACCCACTGTGGTATGTATAAAGACTCAGTTAGACAACACATACCTATGAGCAGTTTAGAGGTTATTCAATTTGCCTTCTACTTTAGTTGTTAATATGGATTGTCAGTTTTATTTCCGGAGGTAGATGCCAACAGGTCACATCAGATAAGGCAATATCAAATAGTGTGATCATTTATGGACATTGTTCAGCCGTGTTGTTTATAGAACTACAAAAGCAATTACATTTGTTAAAACTCTCGCAAAATAATCAGGATTAAGAATCACAGATTTAGTTATTTTGAGGATACATGCAATAAATACAATGTACATAGACTAATTGACTGGCAACCACCTCTGAATTTGGTGAGATTTGTGGTAGTTTTTTTTTTTTTTTATCTTGTCATTTTGCTGCTTCAGTTTGCACGAGCCATTAAGTGTTGTTTTCTTTTAAATCATTCTGTAATCAATGCAGATATCAGAAAGATAACTTGACAGACAAGGCTACTGGAAAGGTGAAGTGAGAACACTTAAATGTAGGGACTCTGTACTGACTAAATGCATATGGCGTGTGTGGGAGGAATCATACTTATAAATGTGTTGTGTGGGAAAAAAGGTATATTTTCCCTACACTATTAATCAGTGCCCAACACTGTTACTCACAGAAGAGGCATTTTGGAGTTTACTACAGTATGCAATAGGAGAGAAGGCTGAAGGCATTCACACAACACTGTAGTATACAGCAATTTCATCAATCAGAGTTGAGATATTCAAGTTAGCTGATGAAGCCTTGATTACTCAGCTGAGCGAATACAGAAAAAGAAAAGGAAACTCCTCAAAGTTCAGACTGCACTATCATTTAATCAAATCTCACCGAGGTTAGGCAAATCTTATTCTGGAGACTTTGAGTGTGGTAAAAGATGAAATATGTGGATCAATGTTGTAGGGTGGGCATTGTAATTTATAAAATATAAAAAGTTACTGAGGAGTACAAGATATAAAGAGATAACAGGCTCACATGTTTTTGGCAAGATTAAAGCCTACTGGCTTTCAGGCTTTCAAACTGCTTGATTGCTTTTGCCCCTAATGAAGTTTTTATACACCCATATATTCAGTGAGAACTCATAAATATGTAAAGTGAGAGACATTGCTTTACGGTGAGAGGCATAAATGTTTGGCATTATCATCATCATCATCATCCTTTCCCCATTTTCCACATGGAGTCGGAGTGCCCTGTCAGCTGTGACCGTCTCTCTATTCAATGCCACTGTCCTGCCTTCTTTGACACTCATGCCTGTCACAAATCTTCTCTTACACAATCCATCCACCTCTTTGGTGGGCACCCTTGTTTCCTCTTACATTCTTACTGTCTGTCCCAAATCATCTTCACCAGACTATCATCTTTTTTCTGTACAAGTGCCTGAACCACCATAATCTGATCTTTCTGACATTTTCTGTAATTGGAGCTACTTTGGGTTCTGCTCTTATGTCCTCATTTCTTCATCTGTCCCACAGTGCACATCTTACAACTCATCTCAGGCACTTCATCTCCATCATCTCTAGCTTCCTTAGCTGTTCTCTCTTTACTGCCCAGGTTTCTGTACCATACACTAGCACTGGTCACACCACTGTTTTATACACCTTACTTTTCAGCTTCTTCTATATTATTCTGTCATATTCTACACATGACAATCTGTGCCAGTTGACTGCAGCCCCTCTGATTCTAGGTTTGACCTCCTCATTCAGACTCCCTTCTCCTCAACCAGCCCATTGCAGATCCTCAAAGCTGTTAACCTGTTCTGCTATTTTCCCTTCTGTTTCATTTGTCAGCGTCTTTTGAACTCTCCCATTTGCAATCATTACAACTGTCTTATCTGTCCTCAGTTCCATCCCATATGCCTTCAGTTTTGCATTCCATTTCCCTATCCTTTGCTGAAGTTCTTGCTCAGAGCCTGCCTATAATGCCACATTGTCTGCCTATAGCAATGCTGTTGATCTGTCTCCTCCGATTTGTTTGCTAATGTAGTCCATCACCAGTATGAACAGCAGTGGACTCAGATATGAACCTGGTGCGCTCCAATCTCACTGGGATCCCCTCTGTAAGACCAAATACTGTTCGTACTTGAGTCACTTGGTCCTTGTACATACCCTGCACTTATTCTACCAATGTTTCTGGGACTTTGAACCACTGCAGGACTGTCCAAATCAGCTTTCTGGGGACTTTGTCATATGTTTTCTCCAAGTCTACAAATACCCATTTAGACTCTTTCCTCATCTCTAGCTTCTTTTCAACTATCTGTCTCACTACACACATTGGGTCAGTTGTGCTGCACAGTGATCTGAATCCAAACTGCTCATCTCGCATCTTACTTACTACAACTCAGCATATTCATTTATCGATCAACCTCTCCAGAACTTTCATGAAATATGACAGGAGTTTGATATCTCTGTACTACCCACAGTTGTGAATGTCCCCTTTGTTCATAAACATTGGCACTAGTATGCTTATTCTCCACTAATCTGGGGGTATGCCTTTCTCTGCACACTGCTATGAGTCACCTCAGGAGCCATCTCTCCCCCGTGTCACCCAGCATCTTTATCATGTCTGCTGTGCCCTCATTTGAGCCTGCTGCTTTCCCCGACTTCCTTTTCCTTTCTGCTGTTCTTTTCTTCTGTGGTGGGCTCCTCTTCTTCTCTCGTCATATGCTGTGTCTGGGGCAGTACAACTTCTGTTGGGTTTTCTTCATTCAGAAGCTGCTGGAAGTACTCTTTCCATTTTCCTTTAATTAACTGTAGACTGGTGAGCAAGTTGCTGCTGGCATTCCTTATGAAGGGTGTCTGACTATCTTCTTTTTCTTTCTGTCTTTGTCTTGCAACCTGATGTAGTTTCTTTATGCCATCTACTGACCTACTTTCCAGAAGCCGGTAGAGTGCCTTTGATGCTTTGTTCTTTGTTATTGCAGCAGCTTCTTTTTAGCCAACCTGGATTGCTTCCTAGCCTTATCTGTCTTTTCTATCTTCCACTTTTTTCTGCACTCCTATGTTCTTTTGATGACTTCCTGGACGTCTGCATTCTACCACCAGCTTTCCTTATGTACCTTATTTCCGTACCTGGCTCAGCCACTTATCGGTTCAGTGGTCCTCACACATGCTGTTTTGAGGCATTGCCATTCTTCTTCAACTCTACCTATTTCCTTTTCTTCTTCTTGAGGTGCTAGAATCTTGAGTAATTCCCTGAAATGTTGTGATTTCTCTCCAGTCAACTTCTAGGTCTTCAACATGGTCTTTGTTGATGTTAGAGCTTTCTCTGGCCACCACTTGCAGGTGATTGTGGCAAGCAGTGGTTTATGCTGTGGGACAACTGTTTCACTGTGGATGACTTTGCAGTCATTGATTCTATCCCAGTGCCCTTTTCCTACTAGGAGGAAGTCTATCTGAGTTGCATGTTGGCCACTCTTTTATATGATCTTCTAACAGTCATCAAGTCATTTGCCAAACAGATGTTTAGAATGGCTTCTCCTTTTTTATTCCTGTTGGCCACCCATGTGGACCCTGGCAGTCCTCATATCTTGTTCAGTCTGTCCCGGTATGTGCATTCTGGTTACCCATTATCAACTCCAAATCATGTTGTCCTGATTTATCTATTAGGTCCTGCAACTACTGTCTGAATGCACTCTTTTCTTTACTATCACCCAATACTCATCCTAAAAAGACTCACCTTAAATGATGCAGTTGAATACTTCAATGCAGTATTTCTTAATATTCAAAAATGATTAAAAACAACCACACTCCAAGGCTCAACAAAAAAAGCAATCTCTTTATGAAAGGCAGAGACAAATAATGGATTAACTGGTAAAATAATAGAAATGACAAACAATTGGCAACTATTCAGATGGCTATGAAACCAAGTCAGGAAAGATGTTAACACATATAAAAAGTTGAATTAAAGTCACCTACAAGATAGCCAGAAAAAACAACCATAAAAAAGTTGGTCCTCCATATCCTCTCTCATCAACCCAGCAAAAAAAGTTCCCAGCCCTTACCCAGATATTTACCCTCTTCAAACAGCTACCTATTTCAACACATACTTCATAGAATGGATAGCCAACTTAATCTCGGTCTCATCTAACACCCCCCTTCCTAACATCTAGCTTCCCCTACCTTATACCCTAGCATATTTCCTTCACAAAACTCACCTAACTGCAACCTCTGTAATAGACATGGAGACAACTCCACCCATTTTATCTTTCAAGCATTTTCTATAATGCTCATAAAAAAGCTTTTACATAAACTAAAGCCTCATTCTTCCTCAGCTGACAACCTTCCCTGGAATACTTAAATCTAGCTGCAGATGCAATTGCATACCCAATCAGCATTCTTATTAACAGATCAATAACAGAATCCTGTATCCCTAACTTGTGGAAAATGGTGTATATTATCCCCTTACATAAAGGAGGTAATTCCACTGACATTACAAATTAGTGTCCCATAACCATCCAGTCCCCCCTATGAAATTCTTAAAAAATGTATACATCAACAATTTCTCCACTATCTCTTACAAAATAAACAAATCACCAATACTCAGTGTGGATTTTAGCCAACACTGCACCTCCATCCACTGCATTGCTATCATTTACAGACAAAGCTTGCAACTCTAATAAACTTTTATATGCAGTATTTCTAGATCTGTCAAAAGCCTTTGACATGGTCTCTCATAGTAAACTCCTCAATCAACTTTCCACCCTGGGTCTATTATCTCCATCTATTCAATGAATTTCTAGCTATCTTGCCAACAGACAACAAGCTGTAAAATGGCAAGGATCCATCTATGAATATCTTCTCACTTCTACAGGAGTCCCACAAGGATCCATCCTTGGCCTTCTGCTATTCAATATATTTTTATCAATAACCCACATTCAGCTTCTTGTGAAGGTATCTTGATTCAATAAGTGGATGACTACCATCATCTTATCTTCAAAAACCTTATTTCTCCTAAAAGAAATCACTCAACAAGCTGTCATCTACACTGAAACCTGGCTTACAAGAGCACAGCTCCTACTCAACCCCCAGAAAAAAAAAACACATCCTCTTTACCCCAAAACTCACAGCTCTAACAAAGCATATTTCAAAATCTTTTCAGCACCTGGCACTGAAACTGAATTAGTCCACTATAACAAACTATTAGGAGTCATAGTATAGGATAATCTTAAATGTGACCTACACATTCAAAGCAATATCAAGAAAACTCATCAAAAACTAGGCATGCGACAGAAACATTTGAGCACACCCACAAAAATTACTCGAGACAAAACCTACCTTCAGCCCTCCCTACCCTGTGGACTGTTGATTCCAACCAATTTACAATTCTCCATAAAAAGCAAATGTGAAAGCTGCTACAACAAAAGTGCCAAGTTTGATACTAATTCATCCTCCTTTATCAATCACTGTAAAGCTCTGCATACCCTTATATGGCTGGAACTCCCCCTCCACCTCTCCTATATTCAACTTATGACAATACACAAAACCATACACAAATGATTAGCCTGCCCAGCTCTTATGCCTTTAATCAACATATATGTCCCTAAAAGAACTCTTAGATCAGAAAACAAACAACTTCTCACCATAAATAAACAAAATAAATCCCCTAGACAAAGCCTATATTCATATTCAGTGGCAGGAATCTGGAGCTCCTTACCTCTAACCACCACAACTATTTCTAACCTACCCACCTTTAAGTGCTCCCTAAAAGAATACCTTACAAAATCTTGGACCTGCTCCTATGCCAATTCTAGCTGAACTTACTCACTATACTTCACTCACCCCTTTCAACCTAAAACACACTTCACAACCCTCTCCAGCCTCCTACTCCACTCCTTTTTTTTTGTTTTTCCCCTACTGTACCTTATCCACTTCATCTCTGCAGACGTTTCCTCTACCATTTTCTCTTTCCTCCCTACTCACCTAAGCTACCTGAAGGCACCCTACCCTGCACTCTTCTTATAATCTTCTCTCCATCCTGCTTCCTTCCATAATATGAACACCTTTCTCATACTAAGACATCATTCAGTTTCACCTTGCTGTCTCTAATCATGCAATCTCTGATATCTCTTTAATTATCTTTTTAGAATTGTTTCAGGTCTTATTTATCACACATTAATATATGTAACAAGTAATATGACTACTGAATGTTTTCCTCATATTTTCTCTAAGTCATGTTATTATTTTTCATTGCACTCTCTTTTATGAAACATATGTTCTATGTTTTTCTCGTTGCATTTTTTCACTCATTCTTTGTAATGTAACATAATACTTTGTGATTTAAAATACATGTAACTGATGTTCTGCAGTGTAGCATGGTACTTTGTGATTTAAAATATCTGTATTTGAGTTTTGAAACATTGTGATTGTGGAGTTTTTCCTCTAGACCTCTTCTGAAAATGGGCACTTTCTGGCCCTGTCAGATTTGCCTGGTAAACAAATGTCAAATAAATAAATAAATGTCAAATAAATAAATAAATAAATCACAACCCTGCTGTGGGGCATAGATTGAGCTTATGAATACTGCCCTATCATTAGGCTGGAGTCTGATTGCTATGAGTCTGCCACTACTTCTGATGACATCCCTCACTGTTTTCTGAAGTCGGTTCCTCACCATAATTCCCCCTCCATTTCTAGCCTGTCCTCCTCTTGAGTAGAAGACTCTGGATCACAAGCCAATTGACTTTACTGCACTGCCCTTCCATCTTGTCTCCTGGATACATAGGATGTCCATCCTCCTCCTTAACATCATGTCATCCTATTCTAAGTGAGGAGCATAAACCTGATGAGGCTTATGGTAATGATTATGGAGATCGCAAGGTCTATGACTTTCAAATGTATGTAGCTCTTGCATTGTATTATTCAACACAGAATTTCAGAGGTGAGAGTTTTTTTTTAATGCCCAAGAAAACAAGGCACAAATGTACCCCTCTAGAGATGGTGTGATATTCAGAAGATACGAGCTCCTTCACTGTGAGCGACACAGGTTGACAAGGTTTTCAGTGCTTTTAGAGAGTAACCTTTGCATTTATTTTCAGGAGACAGTATACAAAGGACATTATACCAAATGATTGACTAGATAACTACATTTGTCAGGTGGACAATGTGACTTGTATTTTAATTTAATATCACTCTGGATTATGATGACATCTTTTTATTCTGGCAACTTGTTGATGGAAGGATACAATCTCCTCAATAACTGCAACAAAGTGTTTTAAAAGAGAGTCTGTAGGAGTCAGAAAGCCGTATCCCAAAACTGGCTATGCTAAATTTATTAATAATTATTGACTATCCATTATTTTTCCACCTGTGGTGGGTACTGTACAACTCTGTCTGGAGAATCAACATGTCTTGGTGTAAGAGAACAATCCTCTGTAGTTTGCAGCCATCTATAAATTTTGTGAACCAAAGGCTTTTGTCTTGCAAATGAATGACAAAAAAAGAAAAAAAGATACAGATGCATCTTGGCCTGTGTATGCAGTTCTTCATTATATCACTTATTTTTAGATATTGTGGAGAGTTTACTACCTAACCTTGCCCACTGCACTCTCTGGATAAATGATTTTCAGATGATTAAACATTATAACTAGTCTTGTCCAGATACAGATTTGCTCTACCCAGGACTGCTTGTAATCTTCTGAGCAGTGCCAAAGTCTGCTCTTCAATTTTTCCCTTAGATCTACTAGTTCTCTCATCTCCTGCACTTTTACTAGCTTATTAGTCTAGCACTTTACCAGATTTCTTGTAGCAATTATTGTAGCACACAAAAGTGCTACTAGCACTAAACGTTCTACAAGGAAACAGCTCCAGTACTTATTATTAATACCCACCCCTCCAAGCATGTCTAAAGGTCAGTTCCCTGTGCCTTCTCCTATTAACTTGGTGAACTTGGACATCCTGAAACAATGTAGCAACTGCGTCATGTATACTGACAACACTCTCCTCTTACCTCCCAACACTCAGACTTGTGAGAGATGCACTTATATATCCAAACTGGAAGCCACACACTCTCCAGCCAAGACCGGAAGAGCTGGTCAAGAGGAGAAGGTCTACATTCGCACCACACACACATGGAACACATAGTCCTCCAGAACACGCACCAGCACTGCCTTCACATAAAAACACAAACCACACACCTACCTTCATGGAGGCTCTCAATAAAAATCTACCCAAACAGCAGAGACTTCCAAGGCAGAAATGCACTCGACCACCACAACACAACACTAATCATGAGACACATAACTCTCCTAAACAGTATGCCACTCAACCAAAGCCCCTAAGGCAAAACAGCACACCCAACACACTAGTCATAGGTGCTTTGATAGTGAGGCACACTGATGTTCCACTTACTAGGTTGAATAAGGAGAAAGTAACAGTCAGCTGCCTGTCAGGCACCAGGATCCACCACATAATGCATGCACTCAGGTCCCTCAACAACAGGTACAAATATGACTCTGTCATTGTACATGTGGGTGTGAATGACCTGAGACGTACCTCCCTGGACTACATGAAAAGAGACATGGAGGAGCTCTCGGACTATGTAGCCCAGGCGAGTATGACCCTAGCCCTGAGCAGCATTGTACCATCACCCAGAATGATACCACAGTGCAAGCAGAAAATGATTGATTTCAACAACTGGCTAAGTTTCTGGTGACATTCTAAGGGGATCCAGTATCTGTCTTCCTGGGATGACATGATTGACAGACCTCGATGCTTTGCCAGAGATGGCCTGCATCTGTCGCCCCTAGGCTTCCGGATACTGGCCAAGGCTCTTGCCACCCCTATAGTGCCTTTTTAGGCGGTGTTCCAAAGACCAAAGCACCACCATAACAGCTACAAACAAATGCAACCTAAGGGTCATGCTGCTCAACGCTAGAAGTCTAAATCTCAAAATGCGCTCGCGCAAAGCACTCCTTAAAATGGAGAACTTCAACATTTGTGCCACAACAGAGGAGCAACAATTGGAACAACAGACATTAGAGGGGACTGTTAATACTGACTGTAGTATTATAGAAAATACTATGCAGGATTTTAAAATATACAACTACAGCCCAGTACCCATGAATGAAAAATGTGCAAATTTGTTTAGTAAGGGATATACTTTTGTTCTTAGCAAGCCAGTCGATTTAGTTGTCAATTTTAGACCTTAAAAAGTATGTTAGAAATTTAAATTTGAAAGTTCTGTTTTTTAATGAAAATTCAGCCTGAGATAATAAAGAGACAACATATGACAATTTAAGAATTCTCAGTGCTTTTAATCCAGACTTGCATCCTTTATTAAAGATGTTTGAAACTGTTTGTGAACTAGATTTCAGGTATCATTTTTCACAGTCTAATGGTGGAGAAATCATGTCTGGTGCAGACAAAGATTTACTTGAACATCTTAAATCATTTAGTGACCTTAGATTCATGGGTCCTGATAAAGGTGATGGCATGGTGATCATGCAATATGATGATTATGTTCAAAGAATGTTCCAAATGCTATATAGTGGTACCTATGATGAAATATCTATCAATGAAGTGAATCTTGGTTATAAAAGAATTGACTGGGAACTGGCAGATATATTAAGTCAAGATCAGATTACTATACAGGAATACAACTATATGGTTAATGAATGGCCGAGGGTACCAGTGATTTTTGGAGTACGCAAAAAAACATAAACATTTAATTAATCCCCCTTTAAGACCTATTGTTGATTCAGGAAAATCCAAAACTAGTTATATAGCAAAAGTTTTGGACAGACAACTAAAACCTGAAATGAGTAAAATTCCTAACCTCTGCCATGATTCCTGGCATTTTCTGACTAAATGTAATGAATTATATCCATTTTCTGATGGTATTTTCATTACTGTTAATGTGCAGGATTTATTTAGTTGTATTCCTCACGAAGAAGGAAAAGAGCGGTTTGGTACTTACCTCCATGAAGTAATGGGCCTGAATCAAGACAAAATCAATGTATTATATTGTATGTCAGTTATTAGACTTGGTGTTGGGCTTCAACTATATATATTTTGAAGGGCACTATTTCAGACAGATAGAAGGTGTAGCCATGGGGTCAGCTTGTGGCCCCTTATTTGCCAATATTGTTATGGCATGGTGGGACAGGGAATACTTATAGTCGAGTCCATACTATACATACATTGGTATATATGTAAGATACCTGGATGATTTGCTTATTGCATGGAATAGGCCAATGGTAAAAATAGATGAATTTATCCAATATATTAATCATACAACAAGATTTTTGAAGTTTATCCATGCTGTAAGTGTAGATAAGGTGGCTTATTTGGATGTGTTGATTTCAAAAAATGGAGAAGGTTTAAAATCCAATATCTTCAGAAAACCAACATTTTCGAACACCTATTTACATTATTCTAGCAACCATGCTGCTCATGTCAAAAGAGGAGTAGTTAAGGGCCAGATGGTCCGAGCTGCCCATATGGTTTCAGACTATGATTACTTCATTGTTGAGTGTACCTTTATATCTAATATGTTTTACAATAGAGGATACCCAAGAAGAATAGTCAATCAGATTTGCAATGAGGTTATAAATAAGCTTGAACAAGCTGTGTACACTCCATTGTTGAATAAATTCAGACAGAGGGCAACACTGGGTATAGAATGTGGAGATAATAGTAAACCAGACACTAATAATATCATTACCAACAACAATTTGGCTTGGCCACAATACAGAAAAAGAGAGACCTTTTGCCCTTTTGTTACCACTTTCCAGGATAACAGCAAAATTATGATAGACATTTTAACAAAGAACTGGAATATCATCACTATGGAAGGTTTGTCCAACAAGTTAGGGATTAGTCCAAACATTGTATGTAGAAGAGGACCAAATTTTAAAAATATTTTGGAAAGACAATCAGTCGGTAAAAATAAAGGTATAATGTTTCCCTGTGGTATGTGCAGTCAATGTGGATATGTATTCAGTGGGTCTAGCTTGAAAATAGGTAATAAACATATTTCAATCCAGGGCAGATACAGTTGTTATACACAAGGGGTACTGTATATTGCCTGCTGTACAAAATGTCCATCATTTTATGTCGGCAAGACAGAGCGTAAGCTATCCCAAAGAATATATGAGCATATGTATGACATTTCCCACAACAAAAATACAAATGCACTATTTAAGCACACCTGCACACATCCCACACATAATAATTTTAAATTTTCTTTTGTCTATCAGGTTGAAAAAGATCCCAGAGGGGGACCATGGAAACTATTATTAGAAAATAAAGAAACCTGGTGGCAAATTTATTTAAATGCTAGTAATCCTCCAGGTTTAAATCAAATGATTTCTATTAATAGTTTTTTAAAAATGAAGGCATATGACAGATAGTATTCATTTATTTATTCATTTATGTATTTATTTATCTGTTGAGATATCCACAAACATTGTAAAGTAAATGTTATATATATATATATATATATATATATATATATATATATATATATACACACACACATATATTTTAAAAAAAAATTCAAACTGGTGATTAGTAATTTTATTGGGTGTTGTATCTGTGATGTCATATATTTTTCTACTATATATTAAGTAGTAATTTATATGGAGGTTTATCTGAAGAAGTTTGGTGACTGTACTAAATGAAAGCGCTAATAAATTGTTCATTTATATATTTTCAGGTGCCTTTTATTGTTTTTACTGCTAGCCATTTTCCTAATTTCCAATTTTGCTGTTTGTTTCACTCCTGTTATTGGTATGGCTTCGGGCAATTCAAACGAAGGTATGGGAGCTGTTACTTTGACGGAATTTCAGCAGCTCCGTGAGTCTGTGAACAATTTAACCTCCCTAGTGCAACAGCTGGTTACAAAAATGAGTTAGTCTATCCCAACCGCTTCTAGTAGCTGGGACTACATGAGTACGCCAGAGATTCTCAATGGGGAACCTAACGGCTCTTTTCTACAACCAGGGCGAGGTGGATCACAGGGTGAAGGAAAATCTAACGACCACCCACGTTCTGTAGCCTTTTTGTTAGATTCCTGGTTACAGAGGAACATACCATGTGGTGTTACAGCTACGGGTAATGATTCTTTTTTTTATAAATTACTAGAGGATTTTAACATAAATAACCAGCTTCCGTAAACCGCAACAAGAAAATAAATATTTTAAGGAATATTTAAAGCTTCAACAAGTGCCCAAAGGGCTCCGGTTATGGAAATTCCCAACCAGATTGTACAACATTCATTGTTACACCAAGAACTCCTTGCCATGTTCAACAGACATGGCTGTGAGTTAATGGAGTTACTGATCAAACATAATTGTGTAACAATGGACAAACTGTATGTTGAAATTAAAGAACTTGATGGGAAAATCAACAGCAATGATTTGTTTAGTTGTTACAAAAGTCAATATGACTTGATTTTCAAGGACATAGACACATTGTGTAACTCTATTTTGAGTAGGAAAAAAAAATTGGGCCGAGATAAAGCAGCTTATGCACAAGGCAAGGCTTATCCCTTGCCTCCATTGGGGCAAGTGAATAATACATTCAACTATAGGCCTCAACAGCAAACTGACGACATGGGCGAGGATTCCGATGGAGAAGTGGTCCCTTTAGATCAAACAGAGGTGCGGAGGTCAGAGAGAATGCGGAACGGAAGACAGCAGAATGAGGAGCCATACCCACAAACCAACTGCTGGAATCGGAACCAACAGAGGAGCAACAATTGGAACAACAGATATTAGAGGGGACTGTTAATACTGGCTGTAGTATTATAGAAAATACTATGTATCATTTTTCACAGTCTAATGGTGGAGAAAACATGTCTGGTGCAGACAAAGATTTACTTGAACATCCTAAATCATTTAGTGACCTTAGATTCATGGGTCCTGATAAAGGTGGTGGCATGGTGATCATGCAATATGATGATTATGTTCAAAGAATGTTCCAAATGTTATATAGTGGTACCTATGATGAAATATCTATCAATGAAGTGAATCTTGGTTATAAAAGAATTGACTGGGAACTGGCAGATATGTTAAGTCAAGATCAGATTACTATACATGAATACAACTATATGGTTAATGAATGGCCGAGGGTACCGGTGATGTTTGGAGTACCCAAAAAACATAAAAATTTAATTAATCCCCCTTTAAGACCTATTGTTGATTCAGGAAAATCCAAAACTAGTTATATAGCAAAATTTTTGGACAGACAACTAAAACCTGAAATGAGTAAAATTCCTAACCTCTGCCGTGATTCCTGGCATTTTCTGACTAAATGTAATGAATTATATCCATTTTCTGATGGTATTTTCATTACTGTTGATGTTCAGGATTTATTTAGCTGTATTCCTCACAAAGAAGGAAAAGAGTGGTTTGGTACCTACCTCCATGAAGTAATGGGCCTGAATCAAGACAAAATCAATGTATTATATCGTATGTCAGTTATTAGACTTGGTGTTGGGCTTCAACTATATATATTTTGAAGGACACTATTTCAGACAGATGGAAGGTGTAGCCATGGGGTCCGCCTGTGGCCCCTTATTTGCCAATATTGTTATGGCATGGTGGGAGAGGGAATACTTATATTCGAGTCCATACTATACATACATTGGTATGTATGTAAGATACCTGGACAATTTGTTTATTGCATGGAATGGGCCAATGGTAAAAATAGATGAATTTATCCAATATATTAATCATGTAACAAGATTTTTGAAGTTTACCCATGTTGTAAGTGTAGATAAGGTGGCTTATTTGGATGTGTTGATTTCAAAAAATGGAGAAGGTTTAAAATCCAATATCTTCAGAAAACCAACATTTTCGAACACCTATTTACATTATTCTAGCAACCATCCTGCTCATGTCAAATGAGGAGTAGTTAAGGGCAAGATGGTCTGAGCTGCCCATATGGTTTCAGACTATGATGACTTCATTGTTGAGTGTACCTTTATATCTAATATGTTTTACAATAGAGGATACCCAAGAAGAATAGTCAATCAGATTTGCAATGATGTTATAAATAACCGTGAACAAGCTGTGTACACTCCATTGTTGAATCAATTCAAGCAGAGGGCAACATTGGGTATGGAACGTGGAGAAAATAGTATACAAGACACTAATAATATCATTACCAACAGCAATTTGGCTTGGACACATGACAGAAAAAGAGAGACATTTTGCCCTTTTGTTACCACTTTCCAGGATAACAGCAAAATTATGATGGACATTTTAAAAAAGAACTGGAATATCATCACAATGGAAGAAGGTTTATCCAACAAGTTAGGGATTAGTCCCAACATTGTATATAGGAGAGGTCCAAACTTTAAAAATATTTTGGAAAGATAATCAGTCGGTAAAAATAAAGGTAGAATGTTTCCCTGTGGTATGTGCAGTCAATGTGGATATGTATTCAGTGGGTCTAGTTTGAAAATAGGTAATAAACATATTTCAATCCAGGGCAGATACAGTTGTTATACACAAGGGGTACTGTATATTGCCTGCTGTACAAAATGTCCACCTTTTTATGTCGGCAAGACAGAGCGTAAGCTATCCCAAAGAATATATGAGCATATGTATGACATTTCCCACAACAAGGATACAAATGCACTATTTAAACACACCTGCACACATCCCACACATAATAATTTTAAATTTTCTGTTGTCTATCAGGTTGAAAAAGATCCCGGAGGGGGACCATGGAAACTATTATTAGAAAATAATAAAACCTGGTGGCAAATTTAGTTAAATGCTAGTAGTCCTCCAGGTTTAAATCAAATGATTTCTATTAATAGTTTTTTTAAAATGAAGGCATATGACAGTATTCATTTAGTTATTCATTTATGTATTTATTTATCTGTTCAGATATCCACAAACATTGTGAAGTAAATGTTATTTATATATATATACATATATTTAAAAAAAAAATTTCAAACTGGTGATTAGTAATTTTATTGGGTGTTGTATCTGTGATGTCATATGTTTTTCTACTGTATATTAAGTAGTAATTTATATGGAGGTTTATCTGAAGAAGTTTTGTGGCTGTACTAAACTAAAGCGCTAATACATTGTTCATTTATCTATTTTCGGGTGCCTTTTATTGTTTTTACTGCTAGCTGTTTTTCTAATAACAGAGACCTGTTGCAAGGCAGCAGAAAGCACCCCTGCACTACCAGGCACTAAATCATTCCACACGTTTTGGCCCCAGAACTTGGACCAAAGCTCCAAAGGAGGTGGTGTTTCCATATTCATGAAGGATGCACACATCTCCAGACTAGTAGCCTAACATAATGCATCTGAGCGACTTCAGGTGCAGCTAACATTGGGTAAGAGAATGATTCAGGTTGTAGCCTGCTATGGGTCCCCAACCATGTCCCAAGACCCACACTCCATGTTACTAAGCACCCTGGAGAATATTAGGGTCCAACCTAACACTCTCATACTGGGCAACTTACACTACCCCTCCATTAAATGGGAAAATTACTCATGTACCAATACACTTGCCCAACATTTCCTAGAATTCATTAATTCCATTGCCCTGGACCAGCTCATTCTTATCCCCACTAGAGGTAGCAGCATCCTTGACCTTGTCATTTCTAACATGGGCAACTGTTGCGCTACGCCAATAGTCAACTCCTCTCTGGTTAGATCCGACCACAAACTAGTCACCTTGAAAATCCACATCACCCCCCCCCCCCCCGCAAAGATAACCACCATGAAAAACTTCTCCAAAGCTAACTTTGGGCTCCTAAAAACAGAGGTGGCTAACTTCACAGCAGCCATGCAAATGGAGATCAGTTGCATGACCACCAAACATACACCAATGCACTGTACGAACACGTACACAAATGCATAGATCTCGCCATACCCAACAGAATCAAGATGTTCTCCTTCAAAAAAAAGAAGCCAAACTGGTGATCCCCTGCCATAAACAAACTCTACAACAGAAGGAGGAAACTGATGTAGAATAAGGTGAAGTCCCAAGACTGGAAAAACTCCCTTATCATCCTCAACAAAAAGTTGAGATCCCTCATCAAATCCTCTAAAGCTAGCTATGAAAACAGAATTGCAGCAGATAGTAAAGACAACCGCAAGGCCTTCTATAGTTATGTAAAAAATCTCCACTGCAATACCCAGATTTGCTCTGAGCTACTGCACAATGTTACCTCCTATACTGAGCCAACAAATACTGCCAATATACTGGCCTACAGATTCAGTGCCAACTTTACCCCTCTCCCCACCCAAGGGACCAGTCATAATACCAGTAGATTGCCATGCACCCAGTATTACTGCTGCACAGGTTAAAACAGCACTGTCGAAGGCCAAGAATACAGCTTGTATGGGACCTGACAATATCCCTGGCTGTGTTCTACATGAACTACAGAGTGAACTGGCACCTCACTTGGGTGCCTTGTTCAAGTCACAGCCTCACCTCAGGCTTTGTCCCGACCAAACTGCTACAGTGATCCTTATCCATAAAGGGAGGAGTGACTACAGACCCCAGGAACTATCGCCCCATTAGCCTGACAAGTCTGATATGCAACGCTATGGAGCTGATCATCATGGACCTAATAAACAAGGATATAGGGAATCTCCAAACTCTGGATCCCATACAGTTTGGTTTTCTAAAGGGTAGATCATGTCTGCTCAACTTGGTCATCTTCTTTGAGTCAGTCAACAGAGCTTTGGATGAAGGCAAGGAGGTTCATACACCCTACCTTGATCTGGCCAAGGCCTTTGATCCCATTCCCCACTCAGGAATCATCAAAAAACTCACTAAGCTAGGCTTCGACCCCTGTATCACTAGGTGGGTTGCAAACTGGCTCAAGGGTAGAACCCACAGTGTGAAAGTAGCTGACACCAAGTCAGATTGCTGTCCAATCATGAGTGGAGTCCCACAGGGTTTGGTTCTGGGTCCTCTCCTTTTTGGTATCTACTTCTCTGAAGTTCCAGCCAATACGAAGAGACTCTGGCTGACAAAGTTTGCAGATGATTGCAAGTTGGGAGCTATTATTAACTCCCCGGGTGATGTTGACATCCTAGAGAAAGGCCTCACTGAGACGAATGACTGGTGTCAGAACCATAGCCTTAAGCTCAGTGCCAAAAAATGTGTTGTCATCCCCTTTGGGAAAAACCCTGATCCCATGAATTACCACATCAATGGTAGTCCACTGAACACAGAAGGCATTATAAGAAACCTGGGTGCACAGGTTGACAGCAGCCTCTCTTTTGACCACCACATTGCCACTATGGTCAGAAAGTCATTCTATGTGGCACGTCTCATTACGAAGGGTTTTGCATCCAGGAAGAAAGAGGTCATTGTCTCCCTCTACTCTTCCCTCATTAGGCCAATCATTGAGTACAATGCCCCATTTGGCATGTACCTCACTAAACACCTGCAACATCTGGAGAGGCCGCAAAAGTACCTCACAAGGAAGAGCTTAGGCCTTAAACATTTGTTCTATATGGACAGACTAAAAAAATTCCAACTATTCTCTGTCTCATATTGCCTACTTAGAGGTGATCTCTGCTTGACTTAGAAAGCATTGTCTGACTCAGCTCTGATATAAATGCTACATCTAAAGAAATCCCAATCCCTCCGCACCACATGCTCCAGAGACCTCAAACCCATTACCACAATCAACAGAACATGCTGGAGTGGACAGGTTTATAACCCAGAGACTGCCCATGGTATGGAATAGACTTCCCATACATGACAAGCAGAGCACCTCATTGGCCCTCTTTAAGAGAAATCTTGATGAGCAGATGGGAAATAGAAAATTCTCCCCAGGGATCACTCCAGTGTCTTTACTCGACAGAGGCACTGAGAACTAAGGTCGGGTGGCACAATGCCAGGGTAATCCTATGGGCTAGGCTTATAAAGGCCCCAGGGCCATTAGCCTAGTATACACCTATGAACCTATAAATATTAACTCAATTTTTAAAATAATCCTTTTGTGTGGCATAGTATCAAATTCCTTATGAAAATCTGGGTGAACTTTGACCCACAAGAAAATCTACATTAACTAAAAGCCTACATATTACAAAGTCATTATGATGTCGATCCAGAAACACTAAATCATCCATATCCCTCCACCTATACCCATCAGAAATAATTTGATAATGATCCCTTCTATATATAACTTCACTGAGGATGGATCTATAATTCTTAGGATTGACTTGTGAAAAGGGATCACCACAAAAACCAATAGAGGGGCTCTTGCTAAATAGTATGTAAAGGATGGTTTTATAACTGCTGAGGGGCTTATATGGGCCTATGGTGTGGGTGTTTTCAATTCTGACACAGAGCTGCTCCTGTTTTGTCTAAAGATATGCTTGGGAGGTCATCTCTGGGTGCAGTAAAGTAGTGGACATGCTTTGAGGTTTAGAGGAAGTAAAGTTGCTGACAATGGTATTGATATATGCTATGTTTAAAGTTTATGTCATCATTTACCTCAGCTGTACTACAATTCTAGTTGTTACTTCCAGTTTTCTTTGCTAATGAAATTATTTTATTTTTCTTTAGCCTTATTAGCTCATATGAGGACTATGTTTTTCCAATATTTATTCTAAGTCTTCCTAGGCTTTTCTTAGCTTGTTTTTTTTTTTTTATTTTATTTTTGAACATTGGGGAGTTTTTATAGTTTTAGGCCTGCTGTTTCTTTTGTTGTACTGCTTATTTATTATGCACTTCCACTGCTAGGGCTTAGTTTTTTTCTCTAATCTCCTGTTGTATTTATGCATGATATGGTTATGATTTAGAAGCTATCAAGGGCTGTTGCATAATGTATTAAAGTTGTCTGTGGCCGCTATATTGAGGTAGTTTAGAGGTTGATCCTTGTCGACATTGTTAAGGACATCACTTATTTTGGAGTAAAGTTATTTCAGATATTTCTACATGTGGGCCTACTGAGCATAATGCTTTCTTTGTTTTGATGAAAAAATAACACTGTTTCATAGTCTGACTGCACAAGACAAGGAATTTTGATATGGACCGTGTACACCAATTGTATTTTGGTAAAGTACAATACCTAAGAAGCTTAGCCTCTCAGTAGGTTTTTCACTAGCTTTATATGGTAGCTAGATCTAATGAAGCCAAGGATGCTCTGGACAAATTTGTTGTTGATTCTGTGATAGTACCATTCAGGTGATGGGTAATTGCAGACTTCTATTAAAAATATGCTATTTATCCAATATTCCTCATGTTTCTTACGTGACATGTCATAAATTCTGTAAGAACCATTTTACATTGCAGTACATATTGTTCACTGTCATGAGGGCCCTTGTTGCTTCTCTTTGTAGGCCATATTGAGTGACCATGCATCAACATTGCAGTGGACATAAATGCACTTCCACACTACTCTTACCGGGATGGAAGGCAGCATACACATCATATCTAGGCATGCTGAAGGTTCTGGAAGGATCCTTAAATGAAATTTTTGTGATAACACAACTCGCACGCTCACTAGAGTCAGGAAAACTTCAAAAGTATATCAATATTCTCTTTAGCATCTAGCATTAAGGAAAACCACATGCCATCCATTTGTCTTTTTTGATGTCAGTTTGGGATGTTCATTAATTTACTTTGTCTATAAAGGTACTAGGGGTTAGCCTAGCCATGTGGTATGGATGTTTCTGTTTTCTGAGGATTCTCTTCTGCCTTTTTTCTAATCCTGGCACCAGTGAGTTCAGCAAGATCAGGCACTTTTTATCTTGGGACCTGTGCACCCTGTCTTCTTTTTTTAATAATCATCCTTCCTTTCTCTGTGATATATAAAATACAGTCTATATACCAGTGTCATCTCGGTGAGATTGATGGGACTTTGTTAAAACAGGGTCCACCACATGAAGGTACTAAGAAAAATGGATGAATTCATGTTCATCAATATTACCCTCCTTCTCTTGCTGATTCCATCTCTCCATTTAGACCCCTTCTTGTGTATTGATACCATGTCCTCCACATTTCCTCTGATCTGAAGACAGTAAAGCTCTAGCTCCTGTAGCGTCTGATCATATTCTCTCTCCTCCATTACATTGATTCTCCTGGTGGCTTTTATCTGTATTAATATCAGAATCTTTATATCTCTTTCTTAGTATGGCTTCCAGAACTGTGCATTTAGTACTTAATGTATTTGCTGAGCAGGGCCCTCAGAGTGAAGGAATAATCTCTTTGCTTCCATTGTCTAACCTCTTGAAATACAGCCAAGAATTATGTTTCCTGCTGTCTCTGGCCTATCACTCTTCTTCTTCTGGTCCATGCCAGGTGTATGTAACAATCCCATATTCTTTTCCTTACTCTACAGCCATCATTTTTACTTGTAATAGCAGATATTTAACACCACACTTGTTGTGGTTCAAGGGGAATATGTTTGTACCGAGGATTAAATGCTCTGTCCCTGTCCATTTGGGTAGTGTTTCCATATATTTTCCTAGACATCCTCTTTTACACCTACTTTAAAGTAGGATAATGCTGTTCTCTTTTCCTCAGATATGTCTGAGACAAACACACTTGACAGTATATGACCTAGAGGAGACCTTGCAGGTCACCAGTTTTCATTTTTTAATTCCAGAGATCAACCACAATAATCACAACCTTCTGTGTGATTTAGGCATGTAGCAATCCATTTCATTATTCTTATCCCTAACCCTGCAGCCCTTCCACTTTTCCTATCAGCCTCCTGAGTGGGACTAAATCAACGTCCTAGCTGAAATCCATGTACACAACTTCTACTGACACTTCCTTGTCAAGTTCACCTGAAAACCATTCATGAAACTGCATTCCATTTGTTTAACTGCTCCTTTTATACTTGAACCCCTTTCATCACTGTTCATCAGACAGCCATTCTCCAGAAATGTGTCCAGCTTTCTCCTCAGGATGTTCTCCATGGTTTTCCCTGCCACCTCTGCTGTTAAGCTTAGACAGTTGTGCACTGGCCATTGGT
Organism: Protopterus annectens; assembly: GCF_019279795.1. Taxonomy (NCBI): domain Eukaryota; kingdom Metazoa; phylum Chordata; order Ceratodontiformes; family Protopteridae; genus Protopterus; species Protopterus annectens. The sequence continues at coordinate 898,742,539 of NC_056737.1, forward strand.
CTTCACCAGGAGGTCTAGCAGCATCCAGGTCAGATTTCCGAGGCCTCTGGGAGAGTATCCTTTCCATTCTGATATGCCTACCTTCGAACATGACACCTTCCCCATCATTTCATTTGTGAAGACTGGTGTAAAAGTATCCATTCAGCAAATCTGTTTTTCCAATATTTAGATATCTCCCTTTCATCTTTGCACAGTGTAGCTAGGTCTGCTCACCTCCTTGCCCATTCTAATATATATATAAAATGTACCCAACTACCTATGCACTCCAACCTTTCTAAATGTTTTAAGCCCCTATCTTTTGCTGTAATTTCTATCCTCACATTCATATGTAGCCACCTCAGGGTTTTCTCTCTCTCTCTCTCTCTTTCTTTTTTTCCTTTTATGCCATTTTGCCTTCTCCTCCCTCCTCATCCTCCTTACATTCTTGACCGTCACCTTCAGCACTAACTTCATTCTTTTAGCTTGTCTACTACCTCACTTTGCTCCCGATCTGCACATTTGATGTATTGTTTCATCTGCGGGAATAAGCAGTATGTCTCAAGGAATAAACTGATGTGTCTGAAAACCATCCTTAATAATGCCCCAAAAGGTCATGCAATGAGTACATACTAAGCAGTGGAATGAAAGAAAGGCCTTCTAAATTGTGAGGTTATCTCTAAATATTTTATTATTTTCCTATTTTATCATGCACACAGCGGCTATTGTAAAGTGTCTAAGATAACATGGCTCATGGCAGATGATAGGAATCTAGTAATAATAATCATAAAGTCACAGAGACTCACTCTAACTATGACTGATGTGCAGCTAATATGTTTTATTAGGAGGAAGTATAATGACCCCTGGTATGGTAAAACTAAAGTATTTTCCAATGATTCAGAACTGTATATTCAGACATAACCTAGCCTGGACATTTGTCAGGCCTCTATAGTCACTAATACATAAGAAAATTTAGTTTTAGCCTTCATCTGCAGTTAAACACACTTTAACATTGCATGGATTATCCTTCTTGAGTTAAGATTTTATCATATAGTGCCCATCAAACTGCATCCAAGTTATTTTCCATCAACATATCATGTCCATACTTTAGATATAAGCAACGAAACTGCAAACAGTGACAATAACTACATCAACACTGCTTTAGGTTCAGTTCTCTGAACTTCTGGGACAGAATGCAATGCAGATATAATTGGGGATAATGAACTGGAAAGAAAGAGTGAGTGTGATGGAAATACTAGAGTTTTTTCTTGCAAATTCAATATTCAAGTGCATAAACTGTGATAAAAAGGGAGGGGAAAGCATGCAGTTGTACTGGTAGAAAAATAGTGATGTTAAACATCAGAAAGAGAATAGCCAGCACAAAACCAACTCACATGAAGCTGAGCCATACACTGGTGCATATAAGGATATATAAGTGTATTACAGAGCCTCTGGATGTTGTTAAGTTGAACAGATAATACAAATTGCCACATCAGTAGGAGTTTCATCTCATGTTATCATAGTCATGCAATGTTCTATGCATTACTAACCAAAAAAAGGCAAAGCCACACCTTAATTGGTTGAAGAAGTTATGTATTTATAAAAGGTCAAATGTTCCATAAAAAAACTTGCAGCAGTGAGTATATAATACATAATGTACAGATTTAATTTCTCAGTTTCTCCAGACATTTGCTACTACTTAATGCAATGTCAGAAAATGGTACGATTCATAGGTTCATAGGTTCATAGGATCATACTAGGCTATCTGCCCTAGGGCATTTATAAGCCTAGCCAGAATGTGTTTGGCTTTCGCCAACCATTTTAAATTTATTTTTCTATGCCCTTTTTCGAGGTTAGTATACTGTGCCTCTGTCTAACAGTGACACAGAAGTGATACCCAGGGTAGACCTACGATCTCCCATCCACTCATCAAGATTCCTCTTGAAGAGAGTCAATGAGGGACTCTGCCTAACCTGGACTGGGATTTTATTCCAGAGTGAAGGGAGCCTCTGGGTTATGAATCTGTCCCTCCAGCATGTCCTATTTATTTCAGTGCTGAGGTTCAAGTCTCTCGAGCGCGTAGCTCGATGGGATTTGGATTTTCTGAGGTGCAGCATGTCCATTAATTCTGGGTTGGACATGGCTTTATACGTCAGGCACAGATCGCCTCTGAACAGGCGGTATGCCACTGAGTAGAGCTGGAGTTTCTTTAACCGGGCAGCATATGGCATCTGTTTGAGCCCTTTGATCCACTTGGTGAGGTACTTTCGGGGTCTTTCCAGTTGCTGCAGGTGTCTGGTAAGGTACATCCCAAAAGGGGCATTGTACTCAATTATGGGCCTGATGAGGGATGAGTAAAGAGGCACGATGACCTCCCCTGATCTAGATGTGAATCCCTTCACGATTAGGTGGGCTATATAAAATGTTTTTCTAACCACTTTGGCCACGTGGTTGTCAAATGAGAGATTGCTATCAACTTGGGTCCCCAGGTCCCTAATTACTTCTTCTGTACTTAATGGATTACCACCTATGTGGTAATTTGTGGGCACTTTGTTTTTGCCAAAGGGGATGGCTATACACTTTTTGGCATTTAGCTTGAGGCCATGGCTCTGGCACCAGTTGTCTGTTTCTATGAGGCCCTTTTGGAGGATGCTTGTGTCGGCTGGAGAGTCGATTATGGCACCCAGTTTGCAGTCATCTGCGAACTTGGGCAGCCACAGTCCTTCCGTGTTGGCCTGTACCTCCGAGAAATATATACCGAACAAGAGAGGTCCCAGGACTGAGCCTTGTGGGACACCACTTGTAACTGGTTTGGAGTCTGACATGGCTCCAGCAATTCTAACCATGTGGGTTCTGTCCTTGAGCCAGTTTGCAATCCATCTAGTGACATAGGGGTTTATATTTAAGCTGGTGAGCTTATCTAGAATGCCAAAGTGGGGTATTGTATCGAAGGCTTTTGCGAGGTCCAGGTAGGCTGTGTGGACCACCTTTCCCTCGTCAATGGCCTTGGTGACTGTTTCAAAGAAATAAACCAGGTTTAAGAGGCAGGATCTGCCCTTAACAAAGCCAGACTGGGTAGGATCCAGTGCCTGTAGGTCCCCAATATCTTTATTTATGAGGTCCATGATGATCCTTTCCATAGCTTTGCAGACTAAGCTAGTCAGACTTATGGGGTGATAGTCTCCAGGATCCGTTGAGGCACCACCTTTATGGAGAGGGACCACTGTTGCTGTATGCCACTCTTTTGGCACATATCCTGTAGTAAGGCTGAGACTGAACAGTAGTTTTATGTTTGGGTTTAGCTCTTCTTGGAGTTCGTGTAGGACGCAGCCCGGGACACCATCTGGTCCCATTTATGCTGTGTTTTTTGCTTTGGAGAGGGCGGCTCTTACCTGAGCATCTGAGATGTCATGGGGGCAGCACTCTGCTGGGATAGATATTTGCCCTTTTGGTGGGGAGGGGGGGGGAGTTTGCTCTGAACCTGTCAGCTAGGATGTTGGCAATGTCTGTAGGTTCAGTGTATTTTTTGTCATCTTGGACTAATTCTGAGCATATCTGGGAATTACCACTCAGGTTCCTAACATAACTAAAGAAAGTCTTGTGATTATCCTTAGTGTCCTGTGCAATTTTTCTCTCGAAGCTGGCCTTAGACAATTTTATGAGTGCCCGTAGTTTTTTGCTAATACTGATCAGTGATGCCTTCCCTTTTTGGGATTTTGCTCTACCATTTAGTAGCTTCCTCCTTCTATTGTATAGTTTGTTTATGGCTGGGGTCCACCAAACAGGACATCAGCCTTTGGAGGATTGGGTCTTGGTTTTATTTGGGATTGCATGATCCATGCATTCCTGAAGGTGTTCATAGAATGCGTTTATAAAGGGTTCTGCGGTCTGGGCTGTATTTTCCACAGGTCCGGGGGCTTTGAAGGATTCCACCTCGGTTTTGAGGAGTGTGAAATTTGCTTCAGTGAAGTTTTTCACTGTGGTTTTCTGGGCAGGGGGTGGGGTCGGGATGTGAATATCCAGTGAGATTAGTTTATGGTCTGATCTTACCAGTGAGGGATACACTTCTGGTCTGGAGCATAGAGTCCCCATGTTGGTGATGATCAGGTCCAGTATGTTTTCCCCTCTTGTGGGAGTGGTAACAAGTTGTTCCATAGCATTTGAGTTTATAAATTCTAGGAACCTTTGGGCTAGGGTGTTGGAGCTAGAGTAATGCTCCCAGTCTATGTTTGGGTAGTTGAAGTCGCCCAATATAATGGTGTTTGGAGAGACCTTCATATTTTCCAGTGTTCTCAGAAAGGCCGAGTGGGGTTCCTGGGTTTGGGAGGGTGGTCTGTAGCAGGCTATAAACTGGAAGGCAGTTTTACCCACTGTTAGTTGCACATGGTTAGTCTCTGATGCTTCGTGCTTTGCCACCAACCTGGAGGTGTGGGTATCTTTGATGAATATCGATACTCCCCCTCCTTTTGTGGTTCGGTCCAAGTTTTGGGGCCAAAAAGCATGGTATGAGGTATAATCTGGTAGTGCTGGGGTGCTCTCGGGAGCCCTGAAGCAGGTTTCTGTTACTGCACAGATATCGATGTTCTCCATGCTAAGGAGAGTTTCGAGTGCGTGCATCTTGAGGTTTAGACTTCTGGCATTGAGTAGCATTACTCTTAGTTTCTTATCCCTTGTGATACCTATGGAGGTGGGCTTGTCTTTTGAGCCTTGCCTAAAAAAGGCACTGTGGGGGTAGCAAGAGCCTTTGCCAATATCCGAAAGCCCAGGGGTGACAGGTGCAAGCCATCCCTAGCGAAGCATCGTGGCTTGTCGAGCATATCATCCCAAGCTGACAGGCATTGGATCCCCTTTGAATGACACCAGTACTTAAGCCAATTGTTGAAATTGATCATCTTGTCTTCATATTGTGGCATCATTCTTGGTGAGGGTAAGATGCTACTCAAGGTCAGGGTCATACCAGCCTGGGCTACATGCTCAGACAGCTTCTTTATGTCTCTTTTCATGTAGTCCAGGGAGGTACGTCTCAGGTCATTCACACCAGCATGGACAATGACTGAGTCATATTTGTACTTGCCTTGGAGTGACCTGAGTGCTTGTGTAATGAGGCGGATCCTAGCTCCCGACAGGCTGCTCACTGTGACCCTCTCCTTATTCAGCCTGGTGAGCGGGAAGTCAGTGTGCCTGATGATAGAGTCACCTATTACAAGTGTATCAGGTGTGTTGTTTAGTCTTAAGGGCTGTGACTGTTCGGCACACTGGCTTTGTAAGATATGTGTTGCACGTGTTTTGTTTTGCGGTAGCGGTTGCTTGGGTGTCTGCTTTGGAGGTCTCTGCTGCTTAGGCAGATCTTTATTTAGAGCCTCCGAGTATGTTTTTTTGTGATTATGTGTTTGGTTTGCTGTTGTGGTAGGTCTATGTGAGACTGGAATTGTAGTGAGTGTGGTTTCCTTCTCCTCCTGACTGGTTATGCCAGTACTGAGTTGAGAGAGCTTAGCCTCCATTTTGGCTATATGGTTGCGTCTCTCACGTGTGTTGGAATTTGTTGGGAGGAGGAGAGGGTTGTCTGTGTACATGAGGCCGTTGTAACATTGCCTCAAGATTCCCAGATTCACCAGCTGGACCACAGAGGAGATTGACAACTGACCTTTGGACATGCTAGAATAATATTGGGAATTCCTTAATAATTGAAAACAAGGGCTGGCCAGTGGGGAGTGAGGGTGTAGTGCTTTTAATTTTTAGTGCTGACTTATATAATTGCTTTAGCGAGCAAGTGCCAGGAAACTTAAGTGCAATATGTTACAGGTAACTTAAATGCAAAAATGACAAACAGTAACTTTCTTTCAAGTGAAACAAGGAAATAAGTAAAGTAAGCAATGCAGATATCACTAGTGATCCACAGAAGTGCTGAGAAGCCGCGTATCGGGTGGAATTAGCGTTCCAGGGAAATAACAAGCAAACAAACAACAAGCATATAAACAAAGCTAGATTCAGCAGGCCTGGATCTAGTCTATGCTACAGCAAACAAGGTGTACCAATTTCAGTAAGATACAGTTCAAATATTCAGGCACTATAAACCTTTAACCAGAAATTCCCAGCTCAGAAGGGCAGAGTCCAGCCTCTTCTCCCACAAGAGTGCAGACCACAAACCTTCTTAATGTAAAATAACTGGCCTGAAGCCCAAGTGCTTAAACCAGAACTAATACACTTTAAAAATAACAGACACTGGGCTCTCAATCAGCAGTTCCCAACTTAGAAGGATGAAAGCTACCTGTCCTGCCACCACAGTGCATGCCACAAACCTTCCTAATGTAAAACAACTGGTCTGATGCCCAAGTGCTTAATCCAAAAGACTTAGAATGATAGCTACACTTTAATCAAGTTACTACCAAGCAGTAATAAATACAATTGAATACTTTACAGAATGCCTGGATAAGTGCTAAAGTTACACAAACAAAGCTAGATCCAGCAGGCCCGAATCCAGTCTATACCACTGCAAACAAGGCGCACCAACTTCAGTAAGAAGCAGTTCAGATATGCATGCACTATAAGCCTTTAACCAGAAATTCCCAGCCTCTCCTCCCACAAGAGTGAAGACCACGAACCCTCTTAATGTAAAATAACTGGCCTGAAAGCCCAAGTGCTTAAACCAGAATTAATACACTTTTAGAATAACAGACACTGAGCCCTCAATCAGCAGTTCCCAACTTAGAAAGATGTAAGCTACCTGTTCTGCCACTACAGTGCAGACCACAAACACTCTCAGTGCAAAACAACTGGTCCGAAGCCCAAGTGTTTAAACCAAAAGGCTTAGAATGAGTTACACCAAGCAGTAATAAATACAATTGAGTACTTTTAAGATGATGCAAAAGTAAAGGTGGGATGGTGGCCTAATGGTTAAGGTGTTTGCCTTACAACTACAAGGTGCAGGGTTTGAGTCTCACAAGGGATAATTGGCTAGGCTTAAAATGGCTCGCAAGGGCAGTTAGCTTAGTACTAATCTATGAACCTATGAAAATAAAGTAAGTAGAAACACAAGTACAGTAAAAGCAGATGATTTTTTTTTCTGAACAAGTGCTGAGATCAAAGAAACAGATTTGAGTGCTGAAACTAGAAAACTGGCTAGTTATAAAAAAAAAAAACTAAGCTAGAAGGCTTCCCTCCAACAGAAGGGCTTGGGGGCTCAGAAGCCTACAAATAGTCTGTACCACTTAACAGGAAAGGCAGGAAACAAGCTTAATTTTTTTTTCTGTTTCCCAGATGCTCTCTTTGTACACAGTAGGCGTGCCTGAAATCAGAATATGATCTCACTGCACTCAGTTGAGTGAGCAAATGAGATGGGCCCAGAAGGAGTATCCAAACACAAATTTACAAGAGGGGCGGGCAGTTTCAAGGCCACTAAGATTAACACCAAAACCAAAACAGGGAGGGTGGGTGGGACTAACTGAAGAGCAGTGTCAAAACTTCCAGTTCAGTTAATATTCCTGCAACACACAGTTAAAATCAGTTTAAATACTGTATTTTTTTGAAAAAAAAGTGCAGATAAAGGTACTTAATTTCTCTTATACGTCCAGTTGAATACAGCAAGTTCTTAGCCAGCCAAAGCTGAGGTTTTTAAGCAGAAAATATTTCACACTGTAGCACTTAAATAGGCAAGGACAGGAAATCAAAGAATGTGGCTACCCCCACACCTGTAATTACTAGCAAATAACAAAATTCAGCAAACACTGACTAACTTCCAGTTCAGTTAATATTCCTGCAACACACAATTAAAATCAATTTAAATACTGTATATTTTTGAAAAAAAGTGCCGATAAAGGTACTTAAATTCTCTTATACGTCCAGTTGAATACATCAAGTTCTTAGCCGGCCAAAGCTGAGGTTTTTAAGCAGAAAATATTTCACACTGTACCACTTAAATAGGCAAGGACAGGAAATCAAAGAATGTGGCTACCCCCACACCTGTAATTACTAGCAAATAACAAAATTCAGCAAACACTGACTAACTTCCAGTTCAGTTAATATTCCTGCAACACACAGTTAAAATCAATTTAAATACTGTATTTTTTGAAAAAAAAGTGCAGATAAAGGTACTTAAATTCTCTTATACGTCCAGTTGAATACAGCAAGTTCTTAGCTGGCCAAAGCTGAGGTTTTTAAGCAGAAAATATTTCACACTGTACCACTTAAATAGGCAAGGACAGGAAATCAAAGAATGTGGCCACCCCCACACCTATAATTACTATCAAATAACAAAATTCATCAAACACTGACTAACTTCCAGTTCAGTTAATATTCCTGCAACACACAGTTAAAATCAATTTAAATACTGTATTTTTTGGAAAAAAAAATGCAGATAAAGGTACTTAAATTCTCTTATACGTCCAGTTGAATACAGCAAGTTTTTAGCCGGCCAAAGCTGAGGTTTTAAGCAGAAAATATTTCACACTGTACCACTTAAATAGGCAAGGACAGGAAATCAAAGAAAGTGGCTACCCCCACACCTGTAATTACTAGCAAATAACAAAATTCAGCAAACACTGACTAACTTCCAGTTCAGTTAATATTCCTGCAACACACAGTTAAAATCAATTTAAATACTGTATTTTTTGAAAAAAAGTGCAGATAAAGGTACTTAAATTCTCTTATATGTCCAGTTGAATACAGCAAGTTCTTAGCCGGCCAAAGCTGAGGTTTTTAAGCAGAAAATATTTCACACTGCACCACTTAAATAGGCAAGGAAATGAAATCAAAGAATGTGGCTACCCCCACACCTGTAATTACTAGCAAATAACAAAATTCAGCAAACACTGACTTACTTCCAGTTCAGTTAATATTCCTGCAACACACAGTTAAAATCAATTTAAATACTGTATTTTTTAAAAAAAAAGTGCAGATAAAGGTACTTAAATTCTCTTATATGTCCAGTTGAATACAGCAAGTTCTTAGCCGGCCAAAGCTGAGGTTTTTAAGCAGAAAATATTTCACACTGTACCACTTAAATAGGCAAGGACAGGAAATCAAAGAATGTGGCTACCCCACACCTGTAATTACTAGCAAATAACAAAATTCAGCAAACACTGACTAACTTCCTGTTCAGTTAATATTCCTGCAACACACAGTTAAAATCAATTTAAATACTGTATTTTTTTGAAAAAAAAAGTGCAGATAAAGGTACTTAAATTCTCTTATACATCCAGTTGAATACAGCAAGTTCTTAGCTGGACAAAGCTGAGGTTTTTAAGTCATATGTTCCTAAGTCATATGTTCTCAAAGTTCATAAAGTTAGTATAGTTTCAGTTTTTGATATTTGCCACAGGTGTTATTCTCAGAACTCACAATGTACCCTAAATTGATTCATGCTGGCACACATATTTAGATATGCCTGGGAAGTCACTTTTGATAGCCCTGTCATTGTTAGGATCATTGTAATTATCTGGGTGCCCTTGTTCACTTTGCCCTAAATTGCATAAAATATCTTCAAAGAAGAGTAAGTGAGAATTTATATCAGATATAGGTAACTGATGGAAGAGATATGAAACTGAACACTGATTGAGTGAGGCTCTGCTAACAGATATAGCACATGGAAAATGAAAGGATACGGAGTGCAGAATAAAGAGAATCAGAACTTACTCAGCAAAAAACACATTCAGATAATGTGGGGTACAAGACATGACTGGCTAACAGTAGCCATTTAGGAAGAAGAAGACGTCACTGCTATATGAAATACCATTGTTAGAAAGCATCCACATGGCAGGAGTTACTGAGATATGTGCAAATGACAGCATAATGTGGGGCGCACAGATTACTCAGAATGGTGCTTATAGTTACTACAAAATGGGTAGGAAATGGGGCAGAATGTTTCATACTGATGGAAATTAATGTAATGTAAGGAAACTGCACAGTGTAAGTTGAACTGGCTGGGGTGGCTGATGAACTAGTTTTGTAAATAGATAAAGCAGAAAGTGGGATTTATTCTAAAGGAGCTTGTGAGCCAAGCTGCTAGATATGTTTAAGGAGGAAGATGTGGGACAGGATATCAGACCCGGTCTTTGAGCAAAAGCACACAGGAAACCACTGATAACATTCTTATTGCTGCAAACAAGACCTGAAATAGTTACGCTCAGTACAGAGAAGATGCAACTTTGAGACAACACTGAAAGAATTTAGCAGCAAATTTTGACAGTCTATGCAGTTAAACCGATCACTATTTATTTGTTTATTTATTTATTTGCATAAAGGCTGGTCAGGTTTATGACTTAACAACACGGTGACAAGTTATGAATGGCAGGCTTGTTCAGTATTGAAATATTAGGGGTTAAAACAGGATTTCAACAGGGCTTTAAATGGTCAAAATTCAGTAGTTTAGCAGCTAAGATTAAGAAGTGATAAATGGAAGGAAGGGTGAAACATAGTTTAGCTTAAAACAGCATTGTTTTGATGATTACCCATATAAAAAACATTTCTTCTGGAAAGAAAGATCAAAAAAATGATATTCTAAAATCTGCAAATCCCTTTCTCTGAGATGCCCTGACTTCAAAACTGATTATAAATGTAATGGGTGAAAGGCTGTCCCCTTGCATGGCTGAGTCCTTAGTTTCTTTCCCTCTTCATGCTTCATAAAACTGACTTTCAGACAGTCTGCCTCAGTCATCATCATCATCATCATCGTTACCACTATCATCATCACCAACCATAGCTCTCAACCTTCCATCTCCAAAATGAAGAACACTCGCCTTCATAATGTGGAACAAATGGGCAAAATGTGGAGCACATACTAATGGCTTAATAATAACTTCAACTAGGAAGGTCATAGGATGGTTAAAATATGCTGGTTTTACTTATAAAGAAGATCCTTCAATGAATTAATATGATTAATTTTTATTTACCATGGATTTCACTTAAAAAAATTCCTAACACTGAATGTGTGACAGACTCTTTCAATGTGGAACTTTGAGGAACTTCGAGGAACATGAACTTTTTAAGACCCCAAATGAGGTACGTTCCTCGTAATGAGGTACACTTGAGAGGTATGTCACCAACCCAGTTTTTGTCCCAGTTCTACAAGGGGGAGAAGTATCATATCAACTGCCAGCATCTCTCCGATCCATTAACACCCTCCTACCCTGTTGGATAGTCATGCTTGCCTGTTCTAGATCGTTAAATCTACACCTTATTTTGTTCCTGCTCTGCAACTGGCTAAACCTTTTCTGTACTCTCTTCCAGCTACACCAGTTAACTCCATATACAAATAATCTAAGTCCTCCGCTTAACATGATGTACAGACATTCCTTTATTCCTTTTTGTACATATTGTAAATATTTACCCCATTTTGTATTATTTGTGTCTGCTCATAAAAGTTCTGTCTATCTATCTATCTATCTATCTATCTATCTATCTGCATCTCTCTTTATATACTGCATGCATGCCAACCACTCCTAAGCATATTTCATTTATCTGTTACTTTCTTATTATTTCCTTGTCTACACTCTTCTGTCAGTTTTCTTATACATCTTCTGTAACTTCTTGTCCACATACCATAATCGTCTATCTTTTCCAGTGCTTATTCATCTGTATCCCCCCCCCACACCTTCTGCTCTCTTATTTAATATACCCAGTATGTTCCCTGCTACTCTAATGTTATCATGTCTTTGCCAGTCAATCATATTCTTTTTTTCTAATACCAACAGTGTTATTTTGGTTGAATGTCTGTGCCAGTAAATAATTGTTCTTAATTTCCCATTGCAACTATAGTTAATGAATTGTACATTACTTATTCATTTCACATGATACTTTTGCTTGTGATTGTCTTAATATTGCCCTTACTCAAACTTTTCTACCTGGAACTCCACTTAAAATGGGTACCACTGCCCATTTGGACTTTCCCAGTAAAGAAATGTCAATGCATACAGATATATATACATAACTAACTAAATAACTAACTAAAATGCATTTCAGCTTTAAGCTTGATTGAGAAGTGAAATGGAGTTTTTGTAGAAGTAGTTAACAGTTTTAGGATAGTCTTCAAGACGAAAACTAAAAATATTTAATAGATGTTGGGCCCATGTGAAGTAAGAGTTATAATTTATATTGCTCTCAGTGGTAACTCTAATTCCCCAAAAGGAGATTCTCCAAGATTCAGCTCAATTCCCAGACATTGCCTTTCAATGGAATAACAACAAGTTTTGTTAACAAGGAAGTAAGGGCAGCTATATTTGACACACTCAAATAAAATGAATAATTTATTATTTTTTATCATATCTCTTCTTGTAAATAAATGTTTGTTGAAAACCGTGCAAGCTCTACTTGCCATAAAACTAGCAAATACCTTATTTAACTGTTAAGTTTTTCTTAAACAGCCAATAGTCTAGTTAAAGTCAATATGGGTTACATGTGACACAAGTTACTGGTTACAGTTCATATAATTGTAAATACAAGTTTGCTAGCAATGTAGATCAGTTAATAGTAGGCACTATTTTGAAAAGAAGCAGTAAAACAGTCTGTGAGTGTTAGTTTAGAATGAAAATAATACTATTTTGAGCTTTCTTAGCTTTTATGGCTGAGCTAGTATCTTTCTCAAGGTTGATATAACTAAAATATTGAAGCACTTTTCTGTTGATAAGCAACCCATTAGACTAAAAGCCTTTATTGGCTCCCCTTTATTTACTCAGAATGCTGGGTGAGGTTCCCATTTCCAAAGAATTGTCTGTACGTGCTTAGAGGGAACATATATCGCACTTCTCCAAATAACATGATAGCAGTGTCAATGGTTCAACTTCTTGCACATGTTCCTTTGGCTCTAAAAGGCCAAAAGGCTGTAGGTTCTCTTCCTACTCCATGCACTTAGGCTGATAAGAGTACGGTGCAGAATTAGGGGGATGCTACAATCCTGATTGTGTTATCTTTCTGGTGAGATGTTGAACAGAGCTCCCATTTGCTTGAGTTGGAGCTAAATTAATTGGATACCAAATTTCCTGTAAAAGTATATATACCACTTTTCGTCTCCTTTGAAACCTGGTTATCAAAGGACAAATAAATTGTTTTAGTTTTTTTTTTTTTTTTAATTAACTGATTATCTCAGATACTGTGCTTGAACCTGTGTGTCAATTTAATATCATTGCTATTACCTCCTTGCTTCCTTTCTTATCATCACCTACCTGTGTTTATCATTATGTGTTATCTGCTATTTTTTTATTATTACGGCACTGTCATCCTGAACAAATGGTAGCTAGTTATGGTTACAGTCTTATGTTACTGCTTCTGCATGTTATATATGTATATAAAGACCAATAATAGTCAAAATGTTTGTTTTCTTTGTTATTTCTGTCATTTTCTTTCTTTTGTCCATTTGACATAATTTTAATGGCATCATTGTAGCGCACTGAAAAACATCTAATTAAAAACATAGTGTACTGCAACTGAAGAAATTTTAAATTGCATCTTTAGCTGAATTGTGCTAATGAGATGATATGACTTGACCTCTTTAATCTTCATGCAGTTGATAATGCCAATGCTGAAGTATGTCCTGAGCACTATAATACAGGTCTATATTATAACAACGAACGATCAGATGATCGAACGTTGTTATATCGACCCCTAAATCTCGAATACTCAAAACAGCAAACAACCAGAACATACACATTTTTCCCTAGGGAAAAAAATCGCTGTTCCCAAAAAAAAAAAAAAAAAACTAAACACTAAATAAAGTGGGGGGCTGTGCCCTCCACACACCCCTATTTAAACATACCAACTCCGAGATTGCACTACAGTGGAAAAAACGGCACAACCTGGACTGCTGGCCCAACAATTTCTTTCCATGGGAAAAAATTCGATGTTCTGGATGTTCGCTATTTTGCCGGATCAACACTTAGTGTTCCACCTAACAGCGTTCGATCATCTGATCGTTCGCTGAACTAAAGTAGACCCTATAAAACAGCTTGAACATAAAAGGGCAGGCTATATGTGTGTGTGTGTGTGTGTGTGTGTGTGTGTATGTATGTATATATATATTTATATATATATATATATATATATATATATATATATATATATATATATATATATATATATATATATATATATATATATATATATATATATGTATGTATGTATGTATACATGGATTTACTTCTAAATACTGTAATTCCACATAACCGAGGACCAGAATATCGAGACAAGACTCACAAAACTGAAAATCCCGAACCACGTAAGTATTACCAGGACAAGTAAAGACTTGTCCAACATGGGGAATTATGCCCTGTCTCCACTGTAGTGTGATCTGGGATTTGGTATATATAGTTAATGGCTATTGGAGGTGTAGTCTCCACGGAAGTGGGATTTATATAGTGTGGTGCATTTTAATGTTGTGTTGGGCAAGTGTTTACTTGCCCTGGGAAAACTTATGTGGCTCACAATTTTCAGTTTCGTGATTCTCATCTTGATATTCTGGTCTTCTGTATTGTGGAACTATCGTATTTAGAAGTAAATGCATATATATATATATATATATATATATATATATATATATATATATATATACACACACACACACACACACACACACACACACACACATATACATACATACATTTATAGATATATAAATATATATATATATATAGCTATAGATATATATGTACATACATTAATGCCCTTCTAGCTTGCCAATATGCCAAAACACTTGTTCCCATACTAAGTGTCCAGGTTGTTATTAAAAAAATCTAAACTAGTACTTGCTTTAATGTAATTTGGTAGTCTGTTCCATGCATCAGCTACTCTGTCAGAGAACCAAATAGTACACTTCTCATTCCTATAGAATCTTCTGCATAGGTTGTCTGATGATTCCCTAGAAATTTTTGATAACCCCAAACATTCCCAGCGGTAGTTGTCTATAAATGCCCTATATACCTGAATAAGATCTGTCCTTAGATATCTGTAAGAGATACTATACAAGTTCAAATATTTTAGTCTTTTAAAATAACTTAAATGTTCACATCCATGGATGCCTTTGGTATATTTCCACTGTATTCTTTCCAGTTTATTCATGCTTGTTTTCTTATAGGGTTTCCATATTGTTATTCTGTACTCATGTTTGGGTCTAATGTAACTAACAAACAATGACATCATCATTTCTGATTTCCTAGACTTTATAAATCTTTTTATACAACCTATAGTTCTATTAACCAATTGGTTGCTATGATTAGAAAAACTCAGAGCTGAATCTACCCATATACCCAGGTCCTTAAATGTGTCTACAATTTCAATCGCTGTGTGCTGTATTAAATATTCACCTTTCAGTTTATGTCTCCTAAATCTCATATGCTTAGTTTTTGATGTATTTATCAGCATATTATTCTCCTGTGCCCAAATGGTCAATTTAGTCAAGTTATTTTGCAGACATACCTGATCTGTAACAGATGTAATCAGCTTTCCCAATTTCAGGTTGTCTGCATACAGAATGTAGAACATCTCAGATGAAAAAGTTAGTTCTGAAAGATAGAATATAAACAAGTAAGGACCTGGGACAAAGCTCTGTGGGACACCCTGACTCTAACCGAGGATTTCACCTGTCCAGTTGCTGTATGATACTTGCCATGTCCTATTTATAAGCCATGCAGCTATCCATCTTATCAAGAGTACATCAATACCTAGTTGTACTAATTTATTGATCAGTGTTTTATGTGTGACCCTGTCAAATGCTGAAGTTAAATCTATATAAATTACATCACAGCACAATTTTTCATTCATATATGTTATTATATTGTTATAGAACATCATGTTACAGGAGGTAATAGATCTATTTTCAACATATGCATGCTGATATATGGTTTCAAGTCTCAACCTATCCAATTCTGACAATAACTTAACCAATATTACCTTTTCCATTATTTTTCCACAATATGAAAGCAGATTTAAGGGTCTATATGACTCTGGGTTTATCCTATTCCCCTTTCCCTTAAAGACAGGTTTAATAAGTGCATGTCTCCAGTCTTGAAGAATTTCCCCATATTTATATGACCTACCCTGGGATTCAGCAAGCTCTGCATGGCATGCAGGAGTAGTGCAAGAGCTGCTCCATGCAATATAGCCGACGAGCGATCCAGGAACGAGCTCCCAGGATGTGCATGAGCACTCCTACACTATTCCTGCACGGACACAGCTCCTGTATGCTAATTACCCCATTTGCTGGTGAAAACAATGCAAATGAGGTGAATTAGCTATCTAGGAAGCAGGCAGGTGTCTGTGTAGGAATAGTATAACCTGCAGAAATGTATTCGGTTACTAACTGAATACATTTCTGCAAATTACAAAACAGAGGCATAGCAGTTCGAAAGAAAGCATGCATTCAATGTAGTAGGCATGTCAATGGCCAAAAATATTGCCATTGGCATGGGAAATACTTGCAAATATATAAAAAATTACTTTTATTTTTTTTGGCCGATTTCGGATGTTTAAGTGTAGGGTAGCGGTGCGCAAACGGGATCAGCCCGAAAATAAGGAAAAAAGTTGGAAATAAGCTTTTAAACCCAAATCAGCATTCTGTCATAGTAGTCAATGGCATGCAAAAGACAACAATACCATGGAATAGTGGTTGGTAAGGGGGAAGGCTGAGTGTCAGTTTTGTAACCATGCATTAGCAGTCAGTTTTATGCAAATTAGGGGACTGATACTAAATTACAGATTTCCCCTTAGTGTTAGCTTGCACCCAACCATGTAGGTGCAGCAGCACCATGGTATAAGCATAAGAGGTAGGTGACCTCATAAGGGGGAGTGTCATGCATGGTATAAGCTTATTGAGCTCTGTGGCCCGTGTTTGCCCTTAGCTAAGCACAGCTAAAGAAAGAGGGGGGGTGTCTGAGGCTGCCTAGCTGTGTCTACATTGCCTAAATGGGTGTGCGCACTGGATTTAAAAAAAAAACAAAAAAACACAGGAAATAGCAGCTCTGTTTATGTCTAATCACTGGGTATGCACGCCATGCCTCGGAGCTTAAACGGGAAGGCAATAGGAAGGGAAAACAGCAGTAGGAAGGCAATCAAGGAGAACTAGCATAGCTGGAAGGTGAAATGTATCAGAATCAGCCAATTACACAGGCAGAAGCCCAGTCCAGCACACTATTACAAACTATGCAAACACCTTTTACTCTGTTTTTTCCCACAAACTCTATACCACTGGTGTACACAGACAGGGAAATTATACCTGACAAAACTAACAAAATGATAGGGGCTGCTGTCACTCTCATACATCAATATGTGGAAGTGGCCGAGAGTGGTGAGGATGTGAATGCTGATGACCAACCCACAGTGAGGTGAAGGAGAAGACTGTGCAGACCCATGGTAACCTACCAGAGGCTACATGAGCTGGAGATAGTGGAGCACTATATGATGGACAGGTACATCTTACAGCAAATTGTTGAGCTGTGCCGGTCATGCCTCAACCATCCCAGAGGATACCAAGGTATGTGTAGGGTTAAGAATACTAGCAACAGGTACCTTACAAAGGCCAACTGGGGATATCATAGGGATCTCATAGGCATCAGAATCCAGGGTAGTCCACCAGTTCCTGGATGCCATGTCAGCACATGCCGGTGAGCACATATATTTCCTCAACACCCGTGAGGCATTGACCAGAGATATGCGTCTCTTCCACCAAATAGCAGAATACCCCAAGACAGTGGGTGCTATAGACTACATGTACATACACATTAAATCACCACCCAGTGAGCAGGATAGGGTCTACAGAAACAGCAAGGGCTTCCCTTCCATCAACTGCTAGGTCATGTGCAATGCCCAGGGCATTATCTTGAATGTGTGTGCTGGCAGACCTGGAAGCTATAACGACTCCCACATCTGGCATATGACCCAGCTGTACCAGAGATTTCTGGGGGATGCTGGTTATGCACTAGAGGTGTGGCTGATGACACCTATCAGAAATGCACACACACCCAAACAAGAACTCCATAATGAGGCACACTCATAAACTAGAATCATAATAGAGTATGTGTTTGGGATGCTCAAGTCACGGTTCCGGTGCCTGGACATATCCAATGTCACCTGCAGTACTCTTCCAGCTACGTGTACACAAATTTTCATTCTATGTGCCATGCTACACAATATGATCCCACGGAAACAGCTGTAGCAGGAACAGCAAAGGGCAGGGCCACACAGCCCCCCACCATTTCCCAAGCCAGCACAGGAACAGAGGGACTCAGAGAAGGAACAGCCTGAGCCTGCCCATGTAGGCAGAAGGAGGCATGCCCAGTATGCCCAAGCTTTTGCAAAGAGGCAATGCATAGCACATGCACTGACATGGTAGGGACCCAGGGAATGACACCTCTTTCTGACTCACACATACAGTAAAAGGGATGCCAAACATGACACTACCTGTGCTTTACCATGTATAGGGAGTGTACTATGTGCATCCGACATAGTCAGCCCTCCAGCACCATCCTCAGTACTGGCACAGCCACAAGGTAAGTCACTCTTCCTATCAATTGCTGAATGGAGTAGTATGTTCAGCTAGTTGTATCTATGGTATGGATGTGAGCATGCAAGGGAATCAGGTGGCTGAATGGGATAGCAGCAGATAGTGGACACCTATATGGGTAGCATGAAAACCATAACAAATACTGGTGTCAACAAAGTACTAGACAATGTGACAAATCCCACAGCAGTACACATGGTGGCCCAAATGTGTGTCCATAGAACACACACATGCATGTCAGTGAGGCTCACATAGCCAACAACAGCCTCAGTCAGCAGGACAGGTGTAGATGACCATAATGAAAGGCTGTGCCAGGGCCTCCAATTAATGGCAATGGAGAACAGCCTCCCCCCCCCTCCAGACCTACACAGACAGACTACAACAGGTCTGGCAATTGTATGTTAGTTCTTAAGGGTAAGAAGTCTGAAAATGTAATGTAGGTCAATAAAACCTAAGATCTGCACTGTACTGATATGCCTCTAGTCTGCATGATAGGTCAGAATACAAAATTAAATGGAAGCCAACAGAGTACCTGAAATACCAATACAGTCATAGCAAATGTTTACAGTTGTCAGGTGTGTCCCCCCACAATCCTATGTGGAAATGCAGTAACATGTAAATGTGGGTTTAATAACAGTAGAGCATAGATTACCTGAACTGGCCCAATTTACAGGATATATTGCTGCATGTGTACAATATGCAGGGTTCTGTGTGTTAGGTTGTTGTGTGTTCTATATTGTGTGGAAGTGGTCAGCATGTAGGCTTAGAAGGTTGTGTCTCGGTGGCCTATGGCCAGTGCAGTTGAAGACAGTGCCATGTTCTGACAGTTGCAGTGCCAACCACAATGCATCCCAGCAAGACCCAATTCAGCAGTCATCCATACTCACTGTTCAGATGTCAATATCAGTCACCATCTGAAAGATGGACATGCCATGAATGTGAGCCCAGATATGCATGCAGTACACAGGTGGAAGTACCCTAGACAAAGTACATAAAATTTTACTGTCAACTGCGAACACCTTTGGAATTGTACATACAGGTTATCAGCACATTAGCTGTCTGTGAAGTATGGAATACTGATGTAGTCTGGCCAATCACTGGCAGACCGCAAAAGGTATAGTTATGAAGTAATGAGAGACTGCCTATGTCCCTGCACAAGGCAGCATAAGGGGAATTTCCCTGGTATATCTGTGAGTCAGCTGCAAGAAGATTTCCATACCATACATGCACTCAGCTCACCTGACCATCAGCCACAGGTTTATCACAGGTCATATCCCTGCTGTTGGGAATGAGTACAGTATGACCCCCACTTCTGTATGGGAATACCCACAGAATGCAGCATGCTGAAGATGTGTTCTATGCAGGTGTGTCCCTAGGTGCAAGCAGCACCCTGCCAGCATCCAGACCAATGGATTAATATGGATAGGAACTATTTCCATTAATACCTCGCACACTTACCCTGTCACCCCAGGGGAATCCAGTGCCTTACAGCCTGGGAATGTAGGCGACACAGAATGCACTGGCCTGCTACAGATGGCCTGCATCACTACTAAATGCCCTATAGTCCTCTGTCAAAGGCCTGTGCCTCACCCGTAGTGCCAATGTATGTTATTTCATGGGGTCCCAACTAACAACATAACACAGTCCACAGAACACAAATGCAAGGCTATGTTAACAAATCTCAGTAGCATGCCCACCATGTCCTACTGCATGAATGGTGGACCAACCCCAAAATACTGCTGGGATGAAGGGACAACTATAAGGATACTTCTCAGATATCACTCACATAATGTTAGGAAGAGGATAGAATAATAGAGTGTGGGGTGTAGAAGCATGGACGCCATGGAGTGTGTGAAGTCTGAAACTCTGATGTGTGCCCATACTACCCCTGCCTGCAAACTCAGTAATGGGTGGCTATAGACCTGCTCGTAAACCACAATGTGAAGGGGAAATGACCAAATATATGAGCCTTGCCTCTGGGTAATCTGGGTGAATCTGTACAGCTGAGAGGTATGGCTACAGCAGGATATGGCCATTCTGTTACGTCGATAGATGTACAAGCAGGGGATCCTCAGCCACCACATTAACAAGGGGATGGACCATTTACACAGACCCATCAACAAGTGTCTGCATCTACCCCTCCAGAATATCATGAGTGTGCAAGAATATGTAGGCTACAGACCACAATACTGGACACAGCTTCATTCATCTTATATTTCCCAGAAAATAACTGTGAGCAAATAAGTATATCTGTCAGTAGCTGACATAATGCATCACAGTGTGAAACAGTACATATGTCTGAATATCTCTGCTAACACAAACCATGTAACACAAGCAGCACAGACACAATAGTTACAGTATCCAACTATATTTTGCCCATTGTGACTCCATATTGTCAATCTATCTACAGAAATCCTGCAGAAACAGGTCACTAGCTATAGGTGTAGAATACCAAATCCTGGACTGTGGTACAACCTACCTGGAATGGATTCACACACTCAGTACAAAAGGTCATACTGGGCATGTTCCTATAGTTAGAAATGAAACCCATGAATGACAACACCAGTGGACTACACATATCTGTTAGTTGCAGATGTCGTCTGACAACAAAATACAGAAGGTCATACTGGGCATGCTCCTACACTTAGAGAAATGAAACCCATGTCAGACAACAACAGTGGACTATACATATCTGTCAGTCGCAGATGTCGTGCACACACCCACCACATTGCACACCATTCATGCTTTGTACACACATTGGATAGGAATACTCACACATATCCAAGGCCAACACACTATAATAGGTCAAACATACACACATAGAGATGTGGAGAAGAGAGAGACAGATGGTGACAGAGAAATTTCCATCTTGAGGCCTGTCCCACCCACCACACATCCAGTTGGCCAATATCACATGATGTGCCAATGTCAATCACTGTAGATATTTGCTTTTGGTAGCCCTCAGCCCTATAGTATCTGTGGTGCTTGAGATAACTGTGAAACATGATAGTACAAATCAGTATTCATCTAGCATTTGTATACCCAGTCTTGTCAAATGTAAAGTTGTGTGTGACTGAGTGTTGTGTGTGTGTTTCCAGAGAAATGGTTTATGGCCCATTCACACACACTGCACTTCCCATTGCCCGAGTTAGCACTCATGCTGATGTCAGTCACCTTGAAATAACCCTCTGGCCAAGTCTCAGCCCCATAAGTTCTGTGGTGCTTATGATAACTGTGTAATGCTGTAGTGTGAAATACTAATTAGGTATGAGTTCTACTCCCAGGCATAGAAACTGTGCAAGTCTGTGTGTGTCTGTGGGGGTTAATGACTTTGAGGCCATTCACAGTCACTATACCTCCCATTTCCCTACTTTAGCAAGCCTGCTGATGTCAGTCACCTTGTAATACCCCTTTGGACAAGGGCTAGCTCCCTGGTGCGTGCGATAACTGCATAATGCTATCATGTAACATACTAGTTAGGTAGGAGTTCTAATCCCTTACATGGCAACTAAGAAACTGTCCAACACCAAAGAGGGTCCTTGTCCGCAGCAACACACAAAGGAATCCTTTAAGTCCTGAACGCGTTTATTAAAATATCACAGAGCGTTTTCGCCACAGAACACTATGGCTTCATCAGAGGCAATATAAAAACAGTCAAGACATACTCCGTTTAAATCCTGTAAACCAGGAAGTGACATTTTCTAACTTCCTGACTCAACAGAAATATTAAAACCTTTCTTTACAACTTGTTATATATATATACAATCATTTCCAAGAAATATTAAACATATGAAAGAATATGTATGTTTGAAACATATATTAAAAACATATATAAAAAATATATATTAAAAAATATATATTAAAAAAATATATATTAAAAAATGCAGGTCCACAACAAACTATCTACTAAAAAAGGGGACTTTTTCCTGTGTGTTCAAAAAGAACAGACAGGCACAATTTTAACCGTATACATACAATCTAATATAAAACATGTTTCAATGACTAAATTTTAATAATTGTGTGTAACCAATGTGCTAGTGAACCAGTTACATTAAATAATAAGTCACCATAATTGCTGCCTATTATTAACAAAAACTATAAATCAATAGCTACACAGTGGGGCTGACCTAGGCATGGGATAATTAGCAGGTTGGGCTATACCCTATCTAAGGTAGCTCTTCAATTTAAGCACAGGAGCTATATTACAGTTACTGTTGAGACCAGGATGTCTAAAAGAATCTAAACGTAACTGCCATTCCAGCTCCCGATTTTCCAAAATTAATGAAAAAGGGCCACCCCTATCCTTACAAGGGACATGATCTATAGCCATAAATTGAAAACTATGGCCTGGGTTCAGGGCAATGTGTTTTGCTAGTGCGTTTTCATCTTTACTGTTTTTAATTGCGTAGAGGTGTTCATACATTCGGTCCCGGACTCGCCTGTCCGTTTTCCCAATGTAGAACCCTTGACAGCAATTGCACATAGCAATATAGATGACAGATTTGCTTTCACAATTAAGTGTAAACCTGATGTCGTACTTGTTATGTCTAACCTGGAATGTTTCACCGGTCCGTATGTAATTACAATATTTACAGAATCCGCATCTAAACATTCCCCTCCTTTTGTGAAATGTACCTGTGTGTGCATCCCTTTGTAGTAACTCCTTAAGGTTGTTAGATCTTTTAAAAATAAATTTAGGCTCATAACCTAGTTTTTCAACCAGTAGTGCGTTGGAGGATATAAGATGCCAGTTCTTTCTTATAGTGGCTAAAATGTTCTTAGAGTTACCACTAAAAGTAGTGACAAATCTCAAAGAGAAGTCACATGGTTCACCCATTGGAATTGTTGTGAAACTCACCTCATTCTCAATCAGAGTCACTTCTGACCTAATATTGGTGTTAATATCAAAATGTGCTACATTTTGTTGGAACAATAGTGGTTTATAAAAACCATTGTTCCTTTTAAAAGTGACTTCACCTATAAGTTCTGTAAGTAAATCATCTGGGTAACCTCGGTTGCTGAACATCTCCCTTAGTAAAGAACATTCATTGGTGAAGTCGACCAATGTACTGCACATCCTTCCTGCCCTCACCAGTTGCCCTTTCACTATAGACCTCTTCTGTTTGTACGGGTGAAAACTGGTGAAGTAAAAAATTGCTGTTATTGTTGTTACCCTTGTTCTGGTTGCCCGCTTTTTTGTTAGTGTTTAACCCTTGCTGGAAACTACTTGAACCACCTTTGTTGCCAGCAAATCCTTTTATCCTATTACTTCTTCTTTTTGAACACACAGGAAAAAGTCCCCTTTTTTAGTAGATAGTTTGTTGTGGACCTGCATTTTTTAATATATATATTTTTTTTAATATATATATATGCAATCGATGTCATAGACCTATACACTTCAATACCACACCAGGAAGCTGTGGAGTGGATTGGGTCTATGCTTCGTACATTAGGGGCTTCCAGTCTAGAGGTGGACTTGGTCACAGAGTTACTGGAAATAGTTCTGACCAGTAATTATTTCACCTTTAATGGTGAATTTTTCTTGCAGAAACGTGGAGTGGCGATGGGCTCTCCATGCGGTGCAGGGGTGGCCAACTACGTCATGGGATATTGGGAAGCTAATATCTTAAAAATGATACCTGGGCTTATGGAACCTGCTATTTTCTACACAAGGTTCCTGGATGATATTTTTATACTATTCAGGGGCTCATCTGTAGAAGCTTGCACTTTTGTGGAAACCATCAGTTCAACTACTGAATTTTTGAACTTTACGTTTAAATTTTCAAGTAGTGAGATCGACTTTCTTGATGTTAAACTCGTGAAGGACGCAACTGTTCAGGTATTGACGTCGACCATTTACAGAAAACCCACATACTGTAATTCATTCCTGCACTTCACCAGTTTTCACCCATACAAACAGAAGAGGTCTATAGTGAAAGGGCAACTGGTGAGGGCAGGAAGGATGTGCAGTACATTGGTCGACTTCACCAATGAATGTTCTTTACTAAGGGAGATGTTCAGCAACCGAGGTTACCCAGATGATTTACTTACAGAACTTATAGGTGAAGTCACTTTTAAAAGGAACAATGGTTTTTATAAACCACTATTGTTCCAACAAAATGTAGCACATTTTGATATTAACACCAATATTAGGTCAGAAGTGACTCTGATTGAGAATGAGGTGAGTTTCACAACAATTCCAATGGGTGAACCATGTGACTTCTCTTTGAGATTTGTCACTACTTTTAGTGGTAACTCAGAACATTTTAGCCACTATAAGAAAGAACTGGCATCTTATATCCTCCAACGCACTACTGGTTGAAAAACTAGGTTATGAGCCTAAATTTATTTTTAAAAGATCTAACAACCTTAAGGAGTTACTACAAAGGGATGCACACACAGGTACATTCCACAAAAGGAGGGGAATGTTTAGATGCGGATTCTGTAAATATTGTAATTACATACGGACCGGTGAAACATTCCAGGTTAGACATAACAAGTACGACATCAGGTTTACACTTAATTGTGAAAGCAAATCTGTCATCTATATTGCTATGTGCAATTGCTGTCAAGGGTTCTACATTGGGAAAACGGACAGGCGAGTCCGGGACCGAATGTATGAACACCTCTACGCAATTAAAAACAGTAAAGATGAAAACGCACTAGCAAAACACATTGCCCTGAACCCAGGCCATAGTTTTCAATTTATGGCTATAGATCATGTCCCTTGTAAGGATAGGGGTGGCCCTTTTTCATTAATTTTGGAAAATCGGGAGCTGGAATGGCAGTTACGTTTAGATTCTTTTAGACACCCTGGTCTCAACAGTAACTGTAATATAGCTCCTGTGCTTAAATTGAAGAGCTACCTTAGATAGGGTATAGCCCAACCTGCTAATTATCCCATGCCTAGGTCAGCCCCACTGTGTAGCTATTGATTTATAGTTTTTGTTAATAATAGGCAGCAATTATGGTGACTTATTATTTAATGTAACTGGTTCACTAGCACATTGGTTACACACAATTATTAAAATTTAGTCATTGAAACATGTTTTATATTAGATTGTATGTATACGGTTAAAATTGTGCCTGTCTGTTCTTTTTGAACACACAGGAAAAAGTCCCCTTTTTTAGTAGATAGTTTGTTGTGGACCTGCATTTTTTAATATATATTTTTTTAATATATATTTTTTAATATATATTTTTTATATATGTTTTTAATATATGTTTCAAACATACATATTCTTTCATATGTTTAATATTTCTTGGAAATGATTGTATAGGGTTAAATGTTTTGTATTACATTTTTTGTTTTGAAGTTAACAAGTTGTAAAGAAAGGTTTTAATATTTCTGTTGAGTCAGGAAGTTAGAAAATGTCACTTCCTGGTTTACAGGATTTAAACGGAGTATGTCTTGACTGTTTTTATATTGCCTCTGCTGAAGCCATAGTGTTCTGTGGCGAAAACGCTCTGTGATATTTTAATAAACGCGTTCAGGACTTAAAGGATTCCTTTGTGTGTTGCTGCGGACAAGGACCCTCTTTGGTGTTGGGTAGTTTCATTTTCGTTTTACTAGTTTTGCAACTAAGAAACTGTGTGTGTTTGTGTGAGAGAGTGTGGATGTCCTTGATAATACTTGATATTATGGACATTCACACATACAACTCTCCCCTTACCCCTCATTTAGCAATGTTGCTGATGTTACTCACCTTCAAAGATACCTGTGGAGAGCTTTCCAACAAGTAAGTTCCATTGCATGTGCCATAAATCTGGAACAATATAGTAGCAGTAACTACACAGGTATAGGTTTGAATCTCATCTGTGGCAAGTGTTTGTGTGTGTACCTCAAAGATTTTGGCCCCATTAACACCCAGTATACAGCTCAGTGCCTGATTTTAGCAGTCTTGCAGATATCATCCACCTTAGAAGTACCTGTTGCCAACCCTAAACCATGTCAGTCAGTGGTGCATGTGGTAAATATGTAACATAATTGTCTGCAAAGATTGTTAGACAGAAGTTTGAACCTTGCCCATGGCAAATGTAAATGTTTGTTTATGGTAAAATTATTTAGGGATCTCTCACCCACTACATCACCCAATGCCAGTATTTACAAGGGCTAGTGATGTTTCTCATCTTAGAAGTACCTTGAGACAACATCCATCCTATAAGCTCTGTGGCACGTGCGATAAATGTAGCACACTATAGTTGCAACACATAGCTAAGTAGGGGTTTGAATCTCAGTACTGGCAAGGGTGTGTGTGTGTGTGTGTGTGTGTGTGTGTGTGTGTGTGTGTGTGTGTGTGTGTGTGTGTGTCTGTCTGTCATCAGTATCCTGTGTGGAGGTTGCTTTGATTGTGTAATAACAGGATGCATTGTGGGATGGGTTTTGCTAAATTATTGAGGCCCTAGTATATGTCACAATGTCCACCTTACAAAGACAACAGATGACAAACACCAGAAAGGCTGGTGTAGACAATCCATAGCCCTACATGTGACATTATGGATTGGTGAACAATATAGGCAACCCTTCTATTACTCAGAGAACACTCTCCACCTATGTTTCATATACAAACACACTTGGCTAGGCAACAACCACTGTATTGGTAGTTCCCTGCATATTGCCTCACAGATAGTAACCACAGTATGATTGCAGTGGACTACATGTCTGTTGACCACAACAGTGCCACTGACATCAGAAATTACTGTGATGTGTTACATCTCCTGACTGAGTGTGTGTTATCCAGCAAGTAAAAGGACATACCACCCTGTTCCATCCTCGCAGTAGGCAAATAAATGCTTACAGTGGCCTTTTTGCTATGTTCCCCACTGGATGCTTGCAACAACTGTAGAGTCTGCAAATGTAATCCACAAAGGGAATACTATGCCTTATACACATGCCCTGTATGAACAGACACCACTAACTCTACTGAATACTTGTGTCATGCCATCAGCGTAGGTGCAAGCACTACCTCAGTTTCATAGCCAGGTCTCACCAAATGAGGTCAGGAATGCTACATCAGAAGATAATGATCTGTTCACACAACATGCTCCAGAGACCTTAAGTACACTTCCACATGTCAAAGAACTTGCATGTGGGACATGTGCACAACATAGACACTGTCCACGTTATAGAATATAGATCACACACATGGGAAGCAGTGCACATCACTGGCCACCCACAATAGAAACCCAGATGAGTGGATGGTGAATGCATTACCCACCCGTGGGGACCACTCCAGGGACTACACCCTTGAGCCACACTGGAGACTACTGCCACCATGTGGCCTGATTCCAAGGTATTCCCTTTGCCTAGCCTTGTACAGCCTTCAAGCCCATTCACCTACTACACACCTGAAGCAATGAATCTATGCACCTTAGTACTGGCAAGTGTGTGTGTTTGTGTGTGTGTGTGTGTGTGTGTGTGTGTGTGTGTGTGTGTGTGTGTGTGTGTGTGTGTGTGTGTGTGTGTGTATGTGTGTGGAGATTAAAGATTTTGAAACCATTTACCCTCACTACACCTCCCATTACCCTACTTTAGCATGCCTGCTGGTGTCATT